>NC_092055.1:88541176-88635495 GCF_003086295.3 Arachis hypogaea | reverse complement strand
AGTAGATGGCAATCTAGGTAAAGAAGCTACCAAGGGTCTTGACAAAGCGTATCCCATCCTCCTTTTTCTAAGGACTTCCACCTCTTTACAAGATTTCTCAAATGTAATCCTTTGTTTAACAATACTACCTAAGCCTTTTCCCTTACTCAAATCATAAATGGGAGGATGAGAGAAATTTACCTCCACATTGCCTTCAAATTCACCGGGAGAAGGTTCTTCAAGCTCAAAGAATTCTTCACCACTAAGACTTGGTGCTTGATCTTCCTCACCAAGGGAACTCAATTCTTGCTCTATTCCATCCAATTCTTCATATGGAATATGCCTTGGAAGTTGTGCACATTCCTCCTCAACATCAACTTCAATCTTGTTGGAGGGGTTTTACTCAACTCTATGTTCCCATGGAGGTTTTGCATCTCCTAAGTCTTCAACCACTTCTTCCTCTTCTTCAACAATTGTAGCTTCCTCCAATTATTCTAATACAAAGCAAATTCCTTCATTCTCCACCAATCTCTCCTTCATATTATGCTCTTCATTTGATTCTCCACATGTAGCCATGGGAGTTCCTTGAGTGTTCAAGCGTTGGGATGCTAACCGGTTTACCACCTCATCCAAGGCGGCCTTGAATTGTTCCACATCCCTTTTCATCTCCTCTTGTCCTTGAACAAGAACATCAAGGATGTCATCCATTGGAGGTTGGGATGGATGGAAGGGTTTATGATCTTGGGAGAAGGGGGTCATAGTAGGAAGGTGGTTCTTCTTGGTAGAGTTGTGGTGGTTCAATAATTTCAACTCTTTCCACTTGTTGCACACCACGCTCCCTGGTTGCTTGAAGTTGATCCAATGTTTCCTTGAGACGATCCCTTGACTCTTGTTCCTCTTGGATAATATGATTAGGATCATATGGCTCTTGGATCGATAGACATGAGTATTCATCCATGGGAGGTTGTGGTGGAAAGTAGAATTCATCTTGGTAATAATATGGAGGGGGTGGCTCTTGAAAGTGGTGATGCTGGAATGGTGGTGGCTCTATGTGTGGTTCATATGGCTCATATGGTTGTTGGAATGGTGGATATGGATTAGGGTCATATGAAGGTGGTTGGTAAGAAGAGGCTTGTGAGTATGGTTGAGGGTTATGTTGTGGATATGGTTCATAGGCATAT
This sequence comes from Arachis hypogaea, assembly GCF_003086295.3. Lineage (NCBI taxonomy): Eukaryota > Viridiplantae > Streptophyta > Magnoliopsida > Fabales > Fabaceae > Arachis > Arachis hypogaea. The sequence goes on along the minus strand of NC_092055.1, from coordinate 88,634,335 downwards.
GGTGGTGGTTCTTGAAAGTCACAAGGAGATTCACCATAACCATTGCATTGATATGCATCATATAATGGCTCTTGTTTATAGTGTATTGGTGGAGGTTGTTGCCATGAAGATTGATCATATGCATATGGCTCCTCCCACCTTTGATTTTCCCATCTTTGATACACATCCTCATTGAAGCTTTCATTGCCTACAACATAGTTAGAACCAAACTCATAGCCAAAGTGAGAATTCATGATAGCAAAAGAAAATGAAAACAAAAATCAAATAAGAAGCAAGAAAATTAAATCCTAAAACTAGCAAGTACTAACAAAGAAGCAAAAGGCAAACATATTCACAATATTCAAATATATACAATAACCAATAACACAACACCATTGCAATTCCCCGGCAACGGCGCCATTTTGATGATTGGATTTTTGACGGTTTAGAATTCACAATAAATTCTCGTTGCAAGTATAGTTTCTAAACCAACAAAGAATCCTTTCATACAAAAGATTGTTTCTAACAAGTAACAAACCCCAAAAATTATAAACCGAAGTATTTAAACCTCGGGTCGTTCTCCCTAGGAATTGCGATAAAGTGTTTTGTTATTCATTATGAGGTATGTTTTGGGGGTTTTGAGATAATAGACAAGAAATGTAAATGACAAAGGAAATAAAATAACAAAAAGGTCTTAGCAAGGTTTGATGGTTAAGGATCTCTATCTTTATCACTAACCACAACATGAGAATTAGCAAGGATCAATCACATTAAGTCATCCTATAACTAGTAGTAAAGAAAAGTCAAATGAGCTATATCAATCCAAGTCCATAAGTCCTAGTTCTCCACCAATTCAATTAGTGAGATCTAGAGTTAATGTCTCCCAATCATCAATTACTTGGACATTAGTAACTCAAGAGTTTCTAAGTTATCTTCCTAAGCCAAGAGGAACAAAAATCTAACTCACAACTAAAAGGAGCATTTTAACAAACACATAGAAGGCAATAAAGGCAAACATTATTAATGGCAAGAATTAAAGGAATCTATAACTACAAAAGCAAGAGATTAACAACAGAAAGGCAAAACAATTATGAAACAACAAAGAACTTACCAATTGCATTGAAGAAGAAATGTAAATCTACAAAAGAAAGTTCATAAGCTACAACTCTTAATACAAAGGAATTACAAGAGAAGTAGAATGCTACAACCACAAGAGAACAATTAAGGATGAAAGAGGAAAATTAAGAGAGAAGAAGAAGAAGTAGATCTAAATCTAAACCAAATCCTAATTCTAATCCTAGAGAGAAGTGAGAGCTTCTCTCTCTAGAAAACTAACTCTAAACTAATCCTAATGTGAATGAATGAGCAAAAAATGATCAAAGGTGGTGATTTCCTTCACTCCTTGGTCCTTTTATGCATTTCTGGCGCCAAAATTGGTTGCAACTGGGCCCCACAGCTTCTCAGAAATCGCTGGCACATTTTCTATTTAAAAATCACGTGTGGCCACCGACCCATACGCGTACATTGCACATGCGTGTCCCTTGAGTTTTCGCGATCAACGTATGCGCGTACAATGTGCGTGCGCGTGGATGAAGATATCCAAATCTTTGGCTTTTTCATGTATTCTCCATTTTGGATGCTTTCCTCTTCACTCCTTTGATCTATTCCTAACCTTTTTAATCCTGAAATCACTTAACAAATAAATCAAGGCATCTAGTGGAATCAAAGGTGAATAGAAGTCATCAAATTAAAGGTCTAGAAAGCATGTTTTCATAGTTAAGTACAAGTTAGGAGACAATCATGAAACCATGCTATTTCATTGAATAAATGTGGTAAAAGATCATAAAATCTCCTAAATTAAGCACAAGATAAACCCTACAGAGAAGTCATCCATGAACATTTCGAGGAACTTCTCCACCATATCAGAGAAGATGGAAAGCATACATCTCTAAAAGGTGGCAGGTGCATTGCACAGGCCAAATGGCATCCGCCTATAAGCAAACACACCATATGGACATGTGAATGTTGTCTTTTTTTGATCCTGTAGATCTATTGTAATTTGATTGTAACCTGAATAGCCATCTAGAAAACAATAAAAAGCGTCCCCTGCTAGCCTCTTTAGCATTTGATCAATGAATGGTAAAGGAAAATGATCCTTTATGGTGACGTTATTGATCCTTCTATAGTCAATGCACATACGCCACCCTGTAAATGTCTGTATAGGAATCAGTTCATTCTTTTCATTATGAAGCACTATCATGCCTCCCTTTTTAGGGACAACTTGGACAGGGCTCACCCACGGGCTGTCAGAAATGGGGTAAATAATCCCTGCCTCCTATAGTTTAGTGACTTCCTTCTGCACGACTTCCTTCATAGCTGGATTTAGTCGCCTTTGTGGTTGTACCACTGGTTTGGCATCATCCTCCAGCAGGATTTTGTGCCTTCGTCGGGTTGGGCTAATGCCCTCAATGTCACTTATAGTCCACCCAAGAGCAGTCTTTTGTGTCTTGAGCACTTGAATTAGTGCTTCTTCTTCTTCCTGTGACTCTAAGGCAGCACTTATGATCACAGGATAAATGTCTTCTTCTCCTAGAAATGCATATTTCAAGGAGAATGGTAATGGCTTGAGCTCGAGCTTTGGAGGCTTATCATCTTCTTTAGGAGCACTTAAAGTCTCCTGTATTTCATTTGCCACCTCCAACTCGAGCTGGGCATCATAGAAGATGTCATCTAGCTCTTCCTCAAGTCTTGTAACCATGTTCATTTCTTCCACCAGGGAGTCGATGATGTCAATGCTCATGCACTCCTCTAGGGTGTTTGGATGCTGCATGGCTTTGACGGAATTTAGCACATATTCATCCTCATTGACTCTCAGTGTTACTTCCCCTTTTTGGACATCAATGAGGGTTCTACCTGTAGCTAGGAAGGGTCTTTCTAGGATAAGGGATACACTCTTGTGCCCATCCATATCCAATACCACAAAGTCAGTGGGAAAAGCAAAGGGTCCAACCCTGACAATCATATCCTCAACTACGCCTGATGGGAACTTAACAGAACCATCAGCAAGTTGAAGGCATATGCGGGTTGTTTGACTTCATGAGTCAAGCAAAGCTTCTTTATTAATGAAGCAGGTATTAAGTTGATGCTTGCTCCAAGATCACATAGGGTTGTCCTTGTGCAAGCATTCCCTAGAGTGCATGATATCATAATGCTCTCAAGATCCTTAAGTTTCTCTGGTAAGCTGTTTTGAATGACTGCATTACATTCTTCAGTAAGGAGGACTGTTTCTGCCTCTCTCCAATCTTTCTTATGACTTAAAATGTCCTTCATGAACTTAGCATAAGAAGTTATTTGTTCAAGAGCCTCTAAAAAAGGGATCTTATTCTCTAGTGTTCTGAGATAATCCGCAAAGCGGGTAAACTGTTTATCTTTTTCCACTTGACGGATTTTCTGAGTGAATAGCATCTTGGCCTTGTATTCAACAATCTTAGCTGATGTAGGCTGAGTGCCTGATGTATTGGAAGGGGGGTTGCTAGCTTGCTTATGAGGGGTGTTATTAGTAGGTGACTGACCACCTTTGTTTGGGCGTTCAACGTCCTTGTTGCTGCCCTCTTCCTGGCATTCAACGCCAGGGACATTATCCTCTTTTGAGTGTTCAATGCCAAGTGTAGGTGTCTCTTCTTGACGTTGAACGCCAAGGTTGCTGCCCTCATTTGGCCGTTCAACGCCATAGGTGGATATCCCTACCAGGGTTTGAACGTCAATAACATTCCTCTTTGGGCATTCAACACCCTCAGAGATGTCTTGGACAGTAGTCTGGTATCCTTCTGTTAGCTTTTCTTCTTTTGATCTTCTGTTGTACTGAGGTTGGGTGTTTAATGACTTCCTACTTCTCAATTGGATAACCTGACATTCTTCTGTTATCTGCTTAGATAACTACTACCTTGTTTGACTTAGCTGGGCTTCTACATTCCTGTTGGAAGCCTGAGTTTCTCTCAAAACCTCTTGCAATTCCAGCAGTTGCTGGGCAAGCGCGTGTAGTTGCTGAGTTAATGGGCCATCCTGTTCTTGAGGGTTAGGTTCAATAGATATTGCCTTAACCTCTCCTATCATAGAAGTCTTAGTAGCTAAGTACAGGTGCTGGTTAATAGCAACTGTCTCAATAAGCTTGTGAGCCTCTTCAATGGTCTTTCTCATACGTATGGAACCACTAGTAGAGTGGCCTAGAGACATTTTAGCCATGTCTAAAAGTCCATAGTAGAAGATGTCTAGCTGTACCCGTTCTGAAAACATTTTAGTGGGATATTTTCTTAGCATCCTTCTATACCTTCCCCAGGCTTCAAGAAGAGACTCACTGCCCTTTTGCTTGAAGCCTTGGATATACAATCTTAACTGGGTTAACTTCCTTGGAGGAAAGTATTGATTTAGAAACTTATATACTAGCTGCTTCCATGTTTTCAAGCTAGATTTGGGCTGGTTATCCAATCCCCTCTTTACTTGATCCTTTAAAGCAAAAGGAAAGAGCAATAGTCTATAGACATCTTGGTCTACCCCTTTACTGTGTATTGTGTCAGCGATCTGTAAAAAGTCTGCCAGAAACTCAGTAGGTTCTTCCTGTGGAGGTCCAGAATAGTGACATTTTTGCTGCACCAGAGTAATGAGTTGAGGGTTTAACTCAAAGTTACTTGCTTTGATGGGGGTATGCTGATACTTCTTCCATAGAAGTCAGCAGTGGGAGTTGTGTAGGATTCCAAAGTTCTTCTAAGCTGTTCATTCCCATTTGGGTTCATGGTGAAAGAAAGATAGAAGAATGAAGTAAAGAGAAAATTAAATTAAATTATTTTTGTTTTTATTTTTATTTATTAATTAAATTCGAAAATAAAAGCTTAATTAATTAAAGAGATTTGAAAACTAGATGATATAATTCGAAAATAAAGAGAGAGAAAGAGAAGAGAGACTTTCGAAATTAGAGGATATAGGAAAAAGATAAGATAAGATAGAAATTGAAAAGATTTGAAAAAAGATTTGATTTTAAAAATTGAAATTAGAAAAGATAAGATAAGAATTTTAAAAGATTTGAAAAAGATTTAAAAGAGAGATAAGATTTAAAACTTGATTTTTGAAAAGTATTTGATTTTGAAATTTGAAATTTGAAATTTTAATTTTCAATTTTGAAATTGAATTTTAAAATTTGAATTTGAAATAAGATAAGATAAGATTTTTGAATTTTAACGAAAGATAAAAAGATAAGATAGTAGATTGAAAAAGATTTGATTTTTGAAAAGATTTGGTTTTGAAAAGATTTGAATTTGAGATTTAAAACTAAGACAAGATAAGATAATGATTTTGAAATTAAAATTTGAAATTTTTTTTGACATTTTCGAAAATTAAGATATAAAATATAGAAAAGATATTTTTTGATTTTTTGAATTAATGAAGAAAGAGAAAAACAACCAAAAGATACCAAACTTAAAATTTTTAGATCTAGAACACTAAGTTATCGAAAATTTTAAAGAAAAACACCTAAAGATGCCAAACTTAAAAATTTTAAAGATCAAAACAAGAAGAAAAACCAGAACAATTTGAAGATCAAGAAGAACACCGAGAACAAAACTCAAAAATTCAAAGCAATAAAGAACACACAATGGACACAAAACTTAAGATTTAACACTAGACTCAAACAAAAGATACTATTTTTGAAAATTTTTGGAAAAAGAAAGCAAGAAATTCGAACTCCAACCAGAACAAGAACAAAGACACAAACAAAAGATAAAAATTAATAAAGAAAAGAAAAGATTTTTGAAAGATTTTTTATTTTTTTTCGAAAAAGAAAACAAAAGACTCTAACAAAATTAAAAATAAAACCTAATCTAAGCAACAAAAAAATCCATTAGTTTGTTCAAACTCGAACAATCCCTGGCAACGACGCCAAAAACTTGGTGCGCGGAATTACACTTCGCACAACTGAACCAGCAAGTGTACTGGGTCGTCCAAGTAATACCTGAGTGAGTCAGGGTCGATCCCACGAGGACTGTTGGCTTGAATCAAGATGTGGTTATCTTGTAGATATTAGTCAGGCAGATAGAAAGTTAAAATAAAAATAACGTTACTCAATTGAAGGTGAATGCAATGATTGGAAGATTGTTAAGGCTCCAGAGATGCTTTGTTCTTCTGAATTAATTCGGTCTCACTATCTATGAGATAAACCCATATTTTATGATATATTTTGTGCCTAATTTAAGTGATTTATTCAATCCTTCACTCACTTATTCATATAAATTGCATGGTTTTACTTTCCCTTCCTTTAATTACCCTTTATTTCCATTCAATGCCGTGATTCGTGTGTTGAGTAGTTTCAGATCTTCTAAGGCAAGAATGATTTAAAGGATGAAAAGGAGACATACAAAAATGGAAGGAAAGCACAAAATGAAGTTTTTGAAGAAACTGGAAGCAACGCGATCGCATGGACAACGCGGCCCCATGCCAGCGCAAAATGGTGAAATGAATTGTATGGATTTGGGACAGAATTTTGTGCTGAGGTATACTCAAGTGATGAAGAATTTAGGCATGTAAAACTTGGAGGTGAGGTTGAATAATTAAAGGATGATGGCTCTTGATGAATGGGGTGTGAATAAGTGAAATTTCTTTGGTTTTGATTTTCCCAGGCACAGCTTGAGTAGTGATCAAAGTCATCAAAATATGGACTATTTTGTGATCTTGGGAAGCACCCCATTTCATGTTCTTGATACTCCCACCCACCATGAGCATAGTAAAGTGAATCATTCTGTGGTGGTGGATAGTTTCCCATGAAATTTTATTGACTAAAATATGATGGATGCTCCTTTATTTCCTGCAGAAAGCTCTGTTTCAAACAATAATCACCAAAAGAAATTGGAATCTCCATTGTCACAGATGAGGAAATTCCCAGTGAGGCAATATCACAAACAGTTAGTTAGCAAAAGAAAATAAAGAAACAAAAGAAAACAAAGACAAAAGAAAAGTGTCTAATCTAGTAAATCAATCAACCGGTAGTTTGTTAATCACAATTAATCCCCGGCAACAGCTCCATAAACTTGAGTGCACGAAAACTTGTCTCTCAACAAATTTCCCTTTGGCAAGTATACCGAATTGTCGTCAAGTAATAACTCACAAAAGAGTGAGGTCGAATCCCACAGAGATTAACGGATTAAGCAATCAATAGTTGATTGATTATCCTAGTCAGACGATTCAGATTTGGATGATGAGCAGCATGAATTGTAAATTGACAGAAAAGAAAGGAAAAGCAATAAAGTGCAAAAAAGAAAATGGTAAGAAAAGTAAATGTAAGAACTAAAAATTAAATGAACATTGGGATCAAGAGATATTGCAATCCTCCGGATCGAGTTCATTCTCATCTCTTCCTCAATCAATGCATTCATTGAACTCCTTGGAAATCTTAAGTGATTGGATCCCAATTCCTTGGAAATCCAATCTCTCTATGCTTGAACAATTTCCCAATTCCTTGATTTAATTGCTCATGGGAAGAGATGAAGTTTGGTCACTGATTATACCACACACATTCATAGATCAAAGTATTGGTATGATTAAATGTCACAATATCCATCCAACCCCCAACCTAATCCAATGTGAGAGAGCATTTCTAGCATGATTTCCTCATTCCTCTTCCAAGGTTCAGAGGAAATCCAGGTATGAGCAATTTCTCTTCCGAGACAATTACCCAATTGGATGAAGATCGAAAGCTCTCTAGTAAAATCAAGAGAAAAGAAAGAAGATGAAGAATAAGAACTATAATTGATCCATTGAATCACAATAGAGCTCTCTAACCCAATGAAAAGAGTTAGTTGAGCATTGCTCTACCAAAATAGAAAAGAAAGAAAGTGTAGAAAAGTAAAGATAAAGATTAAAACTAAAATTGAAACTTCAAAATTCATAAATGTAAAGTATAAAGAAAAGAAAGAGAAGGAAAAGTATGTGAGGGGAAGGAGCCCAAAGATCCCTCTTCAATCCCCCAATTCCAGAATGTCTGTCCCCTTTTTGAATGTAAAAACTAAGGCCCTTATATAGGCTCTCCTAAATTACAAAATGAAATTAAAAGTAAATTACAATTAAATGAAAATTCCTATTCTAGATGCTTCTTGTGGCCTTGATTGGTTGACACTTGTGGGCTTGCTTCCTTGAGGTTGGGTGGTCCTTGAAAGTAAATCAAGTTGAGGTCCAGGTGCTAATGTCAGTGCTAACATTAGCCACACTAACGCTACAAGTGTGGCATTAGTGCTGAAGTTAGTGTGGCTAACGTCACACTTGCTACCCAGTTGGTGTTTTTGGGGCTTAAAAGATGCCTCTGGTTCGTGCTCCAATTTCATGCCCACTATAGAGTATTATATATTTTTGTAAAGCTCTGAATGTTAGCTTTCTAACGCAACTAGAATCACCTCAATTGGACCTCTGTAACTCAAGTTATGCTCCTTTGAAGGGGACAGGGTTGCTGGCATAGTGGCTGGCGTTATTGGCAAAAGTGAGTGCCAATAACGTCCGCGTCCAGGGGGTTAATATTGCCAGGTTCTGGAGCTCAAACTTAATGTCCATCCCATTCTATTATATATTGTTGGAAAGCCCTGGATGTCTACTTTCCAACGCCTTTGAAAGCGCATCATTTGGAGCTCTACCGCTCGAGTTACACTTCTTGGAAGGTGAAGAGGTCAGCTGGCCTTACTATAGGTTGATACCATGTTCATCTTTGCGCTTTCGGGGCATGTTTTCTCCCTCAAATTCAGTGTCCACCATGTAGTGCCATATATGCTTGGAAAGATCTGGAATCCTACTTTCCAATGCCATTGGAATCACCTCATTTGGAGATTTGTGGCTCAAGGTATTCTTGTTTGAAGAAGGCATGGTCAGGCTGCCAGGTGAGACTTTTTGCCCACGTTAATGTCCACGTTAGTGTAACTAACGTGGCCATTAACGTGGGTCTTCCTTTGCTTCGCAAACATTAGTGACACTCACTTTTTCCACTAACGTTGGCGCTTCCCTTTCCTTCCACGTTAGTTCCTACATTAATGTAAGTAACGTGGAAGCTAACATGGGTCTTCTTTTGCTTCGCTAGCGTTATTGGCACTCACTTTTGCTAATAACGCTGCTCCTTCTTCAAAGTTAATGCCATTAACTTTCTCACTAATGTTGGGGCTTCTCTTTTCTTCGATGTTAGTGCCCACGTTAGTGGAGCTAACGGGGTCGCTAACGTGGGTCTTCTTGCCCTTCGCTAACGTTAGTGGCGTTAAAGTTCTCACTAACTTTCCAAGCTTTCCTTCCTTCCACTTTAATGGCCACGTTAGTGGCACTAACGTAGTCACTAACGTGGCTCTTCTCTGCTTCTTGTTACCTGAAATCAATCAAACAAAGTACATCAAAGTCTTTCTCTTAATCATGAGATCATGCATCATCCATTTTATCATTCAATTCATGCATAATTCTCATGAAATCATTCAAAATTCACAATGTTTGCTTGAATCATGGTATGAATGCATTTTCAACCAAATACTTTCTTATTTCCTAAGAAAATGCATGAAACCAACCTAAAGCATACAAAAAATGGCTAGTAAAACTAGCCAAGATGCCCTGGCATCAGAGGTTCTCTCATCTCTCTTTAGGATTAGGATTTAGATTTAGGATTTTATTCGCTTTCAGGATTATCTCTTTTTATCAGGTTCAACATTCCTTTTTAATTTCTTGTTTTCTCAATTTAATTTATGAATTCTTCTATATTATAGATTACTCTTTGAATTAATGTTATTTGAGGTATTTCAGTTTATGATTGCTTTCTTTTATTTATATTGCTGTTGCTTCCAATCTGAAGACATTTTTATTCCAGTAGATTTATTTTTTCCGTTTTGGTCTTGGTTAAGAAATCAGTAACTCAGGAGTTATCAAACTCAACATGATTGATAATTGTTATCTTTGCTAATTGAATTGAACTTCAATAATCCCAATCTTTCCTTAGGGATTAACTAGGATTTAAAGATCAAACTAATTAGTCACTTGGCCTCTCTTTGCTTTAAGTAAAGGCTAACTAAGTGGAATTAAGATTCAATCTTCATCATCATTGATAAGGATAACTGGGATAGGACTTCTAATTTCTCATACCTTGCCAAAAGTTTATTTTACAGTCATTTATTTATTTTACAGTCTTTACTTATTTTAATTGCAATTTAAATTAGTTGTTCCTCATCTTCAAAACCCCAATTTACAATCTTCATAACCAATAATAAAAATATACTTCCCTGCAGTTCCTTGAGAAGACGACCCGAGGTTTAAATACTTCGGTTATCAATTTTTTAAGGGTTTTGTTACTTGTGACAACCAAAACATTTGTACGAAGGGATTTCTGTTGGTTTAGAAACTATATCTACAACGCGACTATTTTTATAAAATTCTTTACTTGCAAAAATCCTAACGTCACTATGCCAACTGTGAATGATTTCTCTATGGCAGGCTGTATGTGATCAACGCCTTTCTTGAGAGGTTGCCAATCTTCCTCCAGGCTGAACACCAGGGTTAGTGCGCATCCAGTCTGATTGAGGGTGAAGCTCCTACAGTCCATTCCCCTTGATGATCCTACTCAAAACGCCACAGACAAGGTCAAATCTTCCAAATTAGAGAATGTTGCGCCTTTGGTTCTAGCCTTTACCACAAAGACCCTAATCTCCCCATTCCTCGCATGAACTGGGGTCTCGAGAATTCTCCAACGAAGTCGTGGATTAGCCGTCTAAGAGATGTATAATCCAGCTAGTGGTTCATTGATATCCGATGAAAGATGCTCACTGAACCCATGTAGAATAGAGATAACCTTTTGCCAGTTCAACTCATTCATAAGGTTGAAGAACGAAGATACATCTTAGAATAGAGGATTAAACACGAATTAAGATAGAACAGTAATACTTTTATTAATTCATAAAACTCAGCAGAGCTCCTCCCCTTAACCTTGGAGGTTTAGAGACTCACAGTTATGGAAAATACAATATGAAACGTGTAAAGTGTCGAAAGTCCTTAACAAAAAGTGGTATTCTCCTTTAAATACTAAACTAATGACTAAAGATTACATAAGAAGGGTAAAACAATATTTTAGTGCGAAAATCCGCTTCTGGTGCCCACTTGGTGAATGTTTGGGTTGAGTTTTAGTGTCTCCCACGTGCTAGGACTCCCTAGGGTTGTTGAACCCTGGCTAAGGACCACCTTTTGGGCATTGGATGCTGGTCTCCTCCTTGTTTGGATGCCAAAATATGGCTGGAGGCTGGCGTTCAACGCCCATTTTGGGCGTTCAATTATGAAGAAAAGTATGGAATATTATACATTGCTGGAATGCCCTGGATGTTAGCTTTCCATATCCGTTGAGAACGCTCCATTTGGACTTTTGTAGCACCAGAAAAGCTCTTTCAAGTGCAAGGAGGTCAGATCCTGACTGCATCTGCAGTGTTTTCTTTGCCTCTGATTCAGACTTTTGCTCCAACTCCTAAATTTTGTTTCTTATCTCAAAAACCCCAAAGATACCTCATAGCCAATAACAAGAACACTTTATTGCAATTCCTAGGGAGAACGACCCGAGGTTTAAATACTTCGGTTTATATTTTAGGGGTTTGTTACTTGTGACAAACAAATTTTTGTATGAAAGGTTTATTGTTGGTTTAGAAACTATACTAGCAACGAGGTTTCAATTGTGAAATTCTTTACCATCAATTAACCATTCATCAAAATGGCACCGTTGCCGGGAAATTGCAATGGTGTTATGTTATTGGTTATTATATATATGTGCATATTGTCAATAGCTTAATGATGCCAAGGCATCATGGCCAGTATTTCTATGCTTTTTCACTAGATTTCGGCTTAGTTTTCATACAATTTCTATTGATAAAGGAGCAAAAGCATGAATAATCTCTGCATTAAGAAAATCTCAAGCATAGGTGACTTTTTGTTAACATACAGGGTAAATAAGATGAAATTGATCACACTAAGTTAAGTTATAACTTTGATCATTATTTACACACTTAGTATAGTAAAGATTATCCTGTAGGTTACTTTGATACACTTGTTTGTTTGATGATAGACTAAAGAGAAGCAGAGAAGCAGAGAAAAGCAGACTTGGAGAGCCAATATTGGTGGCAAAGTTTGAGTAAACGTTGGCAATGAACCAACGCTGTAAGGAAAAATTGAAGAAGCAATGTTGGAGGGAACGTTGGTGATCCAACATTACCCCTAACGTGCGCGACATGAAGCCTGGAAAAATCGACAGCCACGCGTACGCATGTTCCACGTGTACGCGTGAGAAATGCAAAATCAGAGGTCATGCATACGCGTAAAAAGAGAAAAGTTGACAAGCCACGCATATGCGTCACCGAGGCGTACGCGTGAGAAGTGAAGAATTGACAAAGCACGTGTGCGCGTCACCCACGCACACGCGTGGGTAGAACGTTTGCATGCCAACGTTGACACAAATGCTGAAGACAGGGCCTGAGAGTAATTTTAGACGCTGCAACAACAGTAAAGGCCCCAATGCACCACTGGACCATGCAAGCAAGCTGAGCCCATCAACATCACTCAATCCAAGGCACAAGAAGCATCTAGATTAGGAATTTTCATTTGTAATTTGTATTTACATCTTTTAGTTGTAAGCCTATATAAAGGCATTAGCTAGATTAGAGTTATCATTCTCGATTGGAGGGGAGTCCAGAATCATGCATCCACATCCCCTGACACACACCTTTCATGCACTTTTCTTTCTTTTCTTTTCTTTTCTGTTTTTCTTTAGTTTAATTCTAGTTTGTAATTTCCATTATGAATTTAAAGTTTCCATTTCTATTTGAATTCTAATTCTTCTTCTTCAATTTTCTGCATTTTATTTCTTCTCTGTTAGAATAGAGCAATGAACTAAACTAACTATTTTCATTGGGTTAGAGAGGTCTATTGTTATTTAATAGATCAATTGTAATTTTCATCATCCTTTCTCTGTCTTTTCTCTTCGTCTTACTAGAAAGTTTTCGATCCTAATTCAATTGAACAATTGTCTCGACGGAGAAATTGTTCATAATTGGATTTCCTCGGAACCTTGACAGAGGAATGAGGAAATCATGCTAGAAATGCTTTCTCACATTAGATTAGGTTGGGGGTTGGATGGATATTGTGACATTTAATCCTGCCAATACTTTGATCTATGAATGTGTGTGGTATAACAGTGACCAAGCTTTATCTCTTCCCATGAACAATTAAACCAAGACATTGGGAAATTGTTCAACGTTAGAGAGATTGGTGAGCCAAGACATTGGGATCCAATCACTTAAGATTGCCAAGAAGATCAATGAATACATTGATTGAGGAAGAGATGAGGATGAACTTGATCCGGAGAATTGCAATATCTCTTGATCCCAATGTTCATTTTATTTTTCTTCTTTAACTTTCTATTATTTACTTCTTGCACTTTACATTTATGTCAATTTACTTTTCTGCACTTTACTGCTTTTATTTACTTTGATGCAAGTTACTTTCCTGTTGCTTATCACTCCAAACTAAATCGTCTAACTAGGCTAATCAATTAACTATTGATTGCTTAATCCGTTAATCCTTGTGGGATCGACCTCACTCTTTAGTGAGTTTTATTACTTGATACGACCCAGTGCACTTGTCGGTAGTTATTACGTGGAACTTATTTTTCGCGTATCAAGTTTATGGCACCATTTCCCGGGGATTAATCATGATTAACAAACTACCGGTTGGTTGGTTACCTAGATTAGACATTTTCTTTCTGTTCATTTACTTGCTTTTGTTTTTTATTTTTTATGCTCTTTGACTGTTTGTGTTAATGCCTCACCAAGAAGCCCCTATTTGTGACACCTCTAGCTCTTGGTGGTTATGTTATTAACACATAGAACATTTTCTTTTATTTAGCTTTCTTTCAAATAAAATTGGTATATATGGTTACATTCTAAGTTTGGTGTTGCCCTGCAATAATCCATTTTTCAATCTTTTTGGATACTTGCATCAATTCTAAGAGAAAGTGTCACACTAAGTTTGGTGTGCCACTCATTTTTTATGCAATATATCCAGCAACACCACTTGTTTGTTTAATCATAATGCCTTCGCTTCTTAGGCATGCAGTGTTATCTTTAATTTTTGCTTGCTTAACCACATACGTTACTGACATTTCAGTGTTTAAGACATTCATGACCCATCATGAACCTCATCACCACTGTTTTAATTGTTGCTGGAGGATAAGCAATCATCCTAAGTTGGTGCGAGAAGGGGAAGAATAGGAGAATAAGGACAACAACAATGAAGATGAACTACAAGGTGGTAAAGTTCCTTTTACCTCCTACTTATTCCCAGCACTTTAAATTAAATGATTGTCCTCTATTTTCTTTGTATGTATGTGTAATTGCTCCTTCTGAATAAGCATAGTTTGATGCTTGAAGTGTAACATGTTGTTGTGACATTATGATTGCCATCTTGAATTTTGTGAGTCCAAAGCAATTTAGTTTCATGATCATAAACAAACAAGGTCATTAAAGAAGAACTTAGCATGGGCATATAAGTGTTGGAAGGCTAGCATGATTATTTCGTTGCTCAATTGCATTTAAATTTATTTAATTGAAGTTTTCATCTAGGACATTTTATGAAATTTTTGAAATCATGAAAACCTTGAACAAGCAATTGCAATTAAGGCAAGAAAAGAAAAAGGGAAACAATGAGAAAGATGAAGGCTCTGAGTACAAATGACAATTCAATTGTTAAGTACTTGTGGTGTTTATGTATTCGAGCAAAAATCTTGAAAAAAAAAATACTTAGAGTCAAGGCTAGGCTCAAGTGCAAAGGCACTCCCTCAAAGCTCAAGGCTCTGAGCATCAATGATTAGAGAGTCAAGAAAAGAAGCAAACGAGCTTAAAGAGTCCTCTAATTAAATGCTTGTAGTGCTTATGTATCAAGTGGTAATACTTGAAAATAAATCATTTAGAGTCGTAGCCCTCAACTCATGGTGCAAAGCACCCAATAAAATAAGCCATGAAGACTATGAAAAGTTTGCTTCAAGGAAGAAACATAAAGAAAAGATTTCATAAAGTGAGCTAGATAGAAGCATCAATCATTTGAATTTCTTCTGTAATTGTTGCATGCATAGAATGCTAGCCAACCAAGAACATTACACTGCTACTCTTCTCACTTTGGTTTGTCAAACCTTATTGCACGATTCTCTCCTTGCTTGGGAACAAGCAAGATTTAAGTTTGGTGTTGTGATGTCAAGGCATCATGGCCAGTTTTTCTATGCTTTTTCACTAGATTTCGTCTTAGTTTTCATACAATTTCTATTGATAAAGGAGAAAAAGCATGAATAATCTCTGCATTAAGAAAATCTCAAGCATAGGTGACTTTTTGTTAACATATAGGGTAAATAAGATGAAATAGATCACACTAAGTGAAGTTATAACTTTGAGCATTATTTACACACTTAGTATAGTAAAGATTATCCTGTAGGATACTTTGATACACTTGTTTGTTTGATGATAGACTAAAGAGAAGCAGAGAAAAGCAGAGTTGGAGAGCCAATGTTGGTGGCAAAGTTCGAGTAAACGTTGGCAATGAAACCAACACTGTAAGGAAAAATTGAAGAAGTAACGTTTGAGGGAACGTTGGTGATCCAACGTTATCTCTAACGTGCGTGACATGAAGCCTGAAAAAATCAACAGCCACGCATACATGTGCTCTACGCGTGCGCGTGAGAAGTGCAAAATCAGAGGCCACGCGTACGTCTACTGCTTCATATGGGAGTAGCATCTGCATACCCTCCATTGGAGTCAGTAGCTTTGAGTTGAATCCTCAGCTCATTATCATGGTGCAGCAAAGCTGCCAGTATTCCGGTCTTCCACAGGAAGAACCTACAGAGTTTCTGGCACAATTCTTACAAATTGCTGACACAGTACATGATAAGGAAATAGATCAGGATGTCTACAGACTATTACTGTTTCCATTTGCTGTAAAAGATCAAGCTAAGAGGTGGTTAAATAACCAACCTAAGGCCAGCATAAGAACATGGAAACAACTGACAGAAAAATTCCTGAATCAGTATTTTCCTCCAAAAAGGATGACACAGCTAAGGCTGGACATCCAAGGCTTTAAACAAAGAGATAATGAATCTCTTTATGATGCCTGGGAGAGATACAGAGAGATGCTACGAAAATGCCCCTCTGAAATGTTTTCAGAGTGGGTTCAGTTAGACATCTTCTACTATGGGCTTGCAGAAGGAGCTCAGATGTCTCTAGATTACTCAGCTGGTGGATCTATCCATATGAGAAAGACAATTGAAGAGGCTCATGAGCTCATTGATACAGTTGCCAGGAATCAGCATCTGTACCTAAGCAGCAACCCTTCCATGAATGAAGAGGTTAAAACAGTAACTGCTGAATTCAGTACTGTAAAACAAGCTGCTGAATTCAATCAGCAATTGGATTTTCTAACAAAGCAGCTAGCTGAATTCAAGGACAGGCTACAAGAGACAAGGATAGCTAATATACATATGGACGAACAGTTTAAGCAAACAAAGCATCAGCTATCAAGGCAAATAGCAGAAGAATGCCAAGCAGTTCAGCTAAGAAGTGGAAAAACATTGAATACCCCACCTCAAGGCATTAAAAAGTCAAGAAATGAGCAACCCACCAAAGATTCACCTGAGGACAGTAAGAGCCCAGAGAAAAATAATTCTGGCACTAAAACGCCAGAGAATTGGTGGAAGGCTGGCGCTGAACGCCCAGACCATGCCCAAAACTGGCGTTCAACGCCAGAAACAAGGCAGGATTGGCGTTCAACGCCAGAAATGGGCAAGAATCTGGCGTTGAATGCCCAAATAGGGCAGAATCCAGCGTTGAACGCCCAAAATGGGCACAGTTCTGGCATTCAGACGCCAGAAGCAGACAAGGAGCTGGCGTCCAGTTTCACTCCAGCTTCTGACTCTGGCACTCAATTGCCAGTGAGGGATCAGACACACACAAGTGCTGATAACAACCCCTCTAAAAAGGCTTCTTTAACTACTAAGGTTGAGGAATATAAAGCCAAGATACCTTATCCTCAAAAACTCCGGAAAGAGGAGCAGGATAAGCAATTTGCTCGCTTTGCAGATTATCTAAGGACTCTTGAAATAAAGATTCCATTTGCAGAGGCACTTGAGCAAATACCTTCTCATGCCAAGTTCATGAAAGAAATCTTGAGTCATAAAAAGGAGTGGAGAGAAACAGAAAGAGTTCTCCTCACTGAAGAATGCAGTGCAGTCATCCTGAAAAGCTTTCCTGAAAAGCTTAAAGACCCTGGGAGTTTTCTGATACCATGCATATTAGAAGGTGATTGCACCAAGACAGCTTTATGCGATCTTGGGGCAAGCATCAACCTAATACCTGCATCCACTATCAGAAAGCTTGGTTTAACTGAAGAAGTTAAACCAACCCGGATATGTCTTCAACTTGCTGATGGTTCCACTAAATACCCATCAGGCGTGATTGAAGACATGATTGTCAGGGTTGGACCATTCGCCTTTCCCACTGACTTTGTTGTGCTGGAAATGGAGGAGCACAAGAGTGCTACTCTCATTCTAGGAAGACCCTTCCTAGCAACTGGACAATCCCTTATTGACGTCCAACAGGGGGAAATAACCCTGAGAGTCAATGATGATGAGTTCAAGTTGAACGCTGTCAAGGCCATGCAGCATCCAGACACATCAACAGACTGCATGAAAGTTGATCTTATTGACTCCTTGGTAGAAGAGATCAACATGGCTGAGAGTCTCGAATCAGAGTTGGAAGACATCTTTAAAGATGTTCAGCCTGATTTGGAGGATTCAGAGGACATGAAAGAGCCTCTGAAGTTTCTTCTAAAAGAGGAAAAACCTCCTAAACCCGAGCTCAAGCCATTACCACCATCCTTGAAATATGCATTTTTAGGAGAAGGTGATACTTTTCCAGTGATCATAAGCTCTGCTCTAAGTTCACAGGAAGAGGAAGCACTTATTCAAGTGCTAAGGACACACAAGACAGCTCTTGGGTGGTCCATAGGTGACCTTAAGGGCATAAGCCCAGCTAGATGCATGCACAAAATCCTATTGGAGGATAATGCCAAACCAGTGGTTCAACCACAGAGGCGGCTAAATCCAGCCATGAAGGAAGTGGTGCAGAAAGAGGTCACCAAATTACTAGAGGCTGGGATTATTTATCCCATTTCTGATAGCCCCTGGGTGAGCCCTGTTCAAGTCATCCCAAAAAAGGGAGGCATGACAGTGATTCATAATGAAAAAAATGAACTGGTTCCTACAAGAACAGTTACAGGGTGGCACATGTGTATTGACTACAGAAGGCTCAATACAGCCACCAGAAAGGATCATTTTCCTTTACCATTCATAGACCAGATGCTAGAAAGACTAGCAGGTCATGATTATTACTGCTTTTTGGATGGCTATTCAGGCTATAACCAGATTGCAGTGGATCCCCAGGATCAAGAGAAAACAGCATTCAAATGTCCATCCGGAGTGTTTGCTTATAGAAGGATGCCCTTTGGGCTATGTAATGCACCTGCAACCTTCCAGAGATGCATGCTCTCTATTTTCTCTGACATGGTGGAAAAATTTCTGGAAGTCTTCATGGATGACTTCTCAGTATATGGAGACTCATTCAGCTCCTGTCTTGATCACTTGAAACTTGTTCTGAAAAGATGCCAAGAAACCAACCTAGTTTTAAACTGGGAAAAGTGTCACTTCATGGTGACTGAAGGAATTGTTCTTGGGCATAAAATCTCAAACAAGGGAATAGAGGTGGATCAAGCAAAAATAGAGATAATTGAAAAATTACCTCCACCTGCCAATGTTAAGGCAATCAGAAGCTTTCTGGAGCACGCAGGATTCTATAGGAGGTTTATAAAGGATTTTTCAAAAATCGCAAAACCTCTAAGCAATCTGCTAGCTGCTGACACGCCATTTGTGTTTGACACAAAGTGCCTGTAGGCGTTTGAAACACTGAAGGCTAAGCTGGTCACAGCACCAGTCATTTCTGCACCAGACTGGACATTACCATTTGAGCTAATGTGTGATGCCAGTGATCATGCCATTGGTGCAGTATTGGGACAGAGGCATGACAAGCTTCTGCATGTCATTTATTATGCCAGTCGCGTTCTAAATGATGCCCAGAAAAATTACACAACCACAGAAAAAGAATTACTTGCAGTGGTTTACGCCATTGACAAGTTCAGATCATACTTAGTAGGATCAAAAGTGATTGTGTATACTGATCATGCTGCTCTTAAATATCTACTCACAAAGCAGGATTCAAAACCCAGGCTCATCAGATGGGTATTGCTTCTGCAAGAGTTTGATATAGAAATAAGAGACAGAAAAGGGACAGAGAACCAAGTGGCTGATCATCTGTCCCGGATAGAGCCAGTGGAATGGACGTCCCTCCCTTCTCTTGAGATCTCTGAGACGTTTCCTGATGAGCATTTATTCGCCATTCAGGAAGCACCATGGTTTGCCGATATTGGAAACTATAAAGCTGCAAGGTTCATACCCAAGGAGTACAACAGGATACAAAAGAAGAAATTAATTACTGAAGCAAAGTACTACTTGTGGGTTGAACCTTATCTCTTTAAGAGATGTGCAGACGGAATTATCCGTAGGTGTGTGCCTAGAGAAGAAGCACAGAGGATCCTGTGGCATTGCCACGGATCTCAATATGGAGGCCATTTCGGAGGTGAGCGAACAGCCACCAAGGTCCTCCAATGTGGCTTCTATTGGCCCACACTCTATAAAGATTCCCGAGAGTTTGTACGTAATTGTGACAGTTGCCAAAGAGCTGGTAACCTGCCTCATGGTTACGCCATACCTCAACAAGGAATCTTGGAAATTGAGTTGTTTGACGTATGGGGAATTGACTTCATGGGACCTTTCCCACCATCATACTCAAACACTTATATTCTGGTGGCAGTTGACTATGTATCAAAATGGGTTGAGGCTATTGCCACACCCACCAATGATACTAAAACAGTGCTGAAGTTCCTCCAGAAACATATCTTTAGCAGGTTTGGTGTCCCTAGAGTACTAATCAGTGATGGGGGCAGTCACTTCTGCAATAAACAGCTTTACTCTGCCATGGTTCGGTATGGAATTCGCCACAAGGTGGCCACTCCATATCATCCACAAACCAATGGGCAAGCTGAAGTCTCTAACAGAGAATTAAAGAGAATCCTGGAACGGACAGTAAATACCCGTAGAAAGGATTGGGCACGGAGCCTGGATGATGCTCTGTGGGCTTACAGGACAGCATTCAAGACCCCAATAGGGACATCTCCATACCAACTCGTGTATGGTAAGGCATGTCACCTGCCCGTGGAACTGGAACATAAGGCCTACTGGGCAACCAGATTCCTAAACTTTGATGCCAAATTAGCAGGAGAAAAACGATTGCTCCAGCTAAATGAGCTAGAGGAATTCAGATTCACAGCTTTCGAAAATGCCAAGCTTTATAAAGAAAAATAAAAAAAATGGCATGACAGAAAGTTTTCATCTAGAATCTTTGAACCAGGACAGAAGGTCCTGTTGTTTAACTCGAGACTCAGGCTATTCCCCGGGAAACTGAAATCCCGGTGAAGGGGACCATACGTGATTACAAGTGTGTCACCATATGGTTATGTGGAGCTTCAAGATATTGATTCTGATAAGAAGTTCATTGTCAATGGACAGAGAATCAAGCATTATTCTGAAGGCAACATCGAGCAAGAATGCTCAAGGCTGAAGCTAGATTAAAAGCTCAGCAAGGTCCAGCTAAAGACAATAAAGAAGCGCTTGCTGGGAGGCAACCCAGCCATGGGGCAACAATCCTCTAAGCATTTTGCCCTATTTCTATTTTTATTTGTTTATATAGAGTTCATTGACAACAAGGTAAATAATCATTTACAGAAGACCTCGGCACACAAAATAGAGAAAAAGATCTCACAGGCAAGAAAACGCCAGTAAAAGAACATTTTGGGCATTCAATGCCCAAAATGGGCATCCACTGGGCGCTGAACGCCAGTGATGGCAGCAGCTGGGCGTTCAACGCCAGAAAGGGCACCCACTGGGCGTTGAACGCCAGTAATGGCAGTAGCTGGGCGTTGAACGCCCAGGAGAGCAGCAATTGGGCGCTGAACGCCCAAAACAGGCAGTGTTTGGGCGTTCAAATGCCAGGAAGGCAGGGAGGAGCCAAATTCATTTTTTCCACACGTATTTCCATTTTAATTTCAAATTTTATTCTTCAATGCATGATTTTTACATGAACATGTCAAGAACCCTGATTTCTAAAATCCTTAATTTCTAAAAAATCCATCTTTCCAAATTCAATCCAACTCTTTTCAAATCTTTTCTGAAAACAAATCTATCTCTTTCACTCAAAAATCTTTTCAACTAATCCATATCTTTTTCAAATCTCCATATTATCTTTTTCAAAATTCAGATTTATCTTTTTCAAAAATCTATCATATCTTTTCAAAATTAAACTATATCTTCTATCTTATCCTTTACAAACTCAATCTTTTTATCTTATCTTTTCCAATTTTTCGAAAACCCACCCCCTCCCTTTAAATTTGGGTTCGGCCTCCCTCCTCCTCCATCAACAATTGCACCTAGCTCTCCTTCTACCCCTCTCCTTTCTTTTCTTTTGCTTGAGGACAAGCAATCCTCTAAGTTTGGTGTGTTTATCCGAGATCACTAAGATCATGGCTCCTAAAGGAAAACAACCCACTCCAAGAGGCAAGAAAGAGAGCATTCCAAAACCACTTTGGAATCAAGGGAAGTTCTTATCTAAAGAACATTCAGACCATTATCTTAAAGTAATGGGTCTGAGATCAGTGATCCCAGAAGTTAGATTCGATCTGAAAGAAGATGAATATCCGGAGATCCAGGAGCAAATTCGAATCAGGAACTGGGAAGTCCTAGCTAATCCTGAAACGAAAGTGGGAAGGAACATGGTCCAGGAGTTCTATGCTAATATGTGGCAGACTGACAAGCAAAAACTATCTGGAACTGCCTTCTATGAATTTCGGACCATGGTCAGAGGGAAGATTGTTCATACCACCCCTGACAAGATCAGAGAGATCTTAAAGCTACCTCAACTAAAGGATGATCCAGACTCCTTCAACAGGAGGATGATGAGAGCAGACATTGACCTGGATAAGATTCTAGAGGACATATGTATCCCTGGAGCCAGGTGGACCACCAACACAAAGGGTGTCCCAAATCAACTCAAGAGAGAAGATCTCAAACCAGTTGCCAGAGGATGGCTGGACTTCATTGGGTGTTCTCTGTTGCCCACTAGCAACCATTCTGAAGTCACAGTTAAAAGAGCAGTGATGATCCATTGCATCATGATGGGGAAGGAAGTGGAGGTTCATCAGCTGATTTCAACTGAACTCTACAAGATTGCTAACAAAAATTCAAAAGAGGCCAGGTTGGCTTATCCAAGCGTGATTTCTCTGCTCTGCAAGGACGCTGGAGTAAGAATGGGAATAACTGAATATATCCTAATTGAAAAGCCAATCACCAAAGCATCAATGGAAAAACAACAAGCACAGGAGGATCCCATCAAGAAGAGAGCACAGGAATTCCTCCCAGAGATCCCTCAAGCTGAATACTGGGAGTATCTTGAGACGTCCGTCACCAAGATACGGGAAGCTATAGAGCAAATAATAAAAGAATAGAAGGAACACAGTCAAATGCTGACCTATATGTTTAAAGAACAAGAGGAGCAGGGGCATGACTTAAGGGAACTGAAGCGCCAAAAGTCTTCTCTTGTAGGACCAAGCACCCCAAGGATCAGAGGAACCCCCGTGCCCCCAGAATAAAGGTTGTTAATTTCCAATTTCTGCCTTAACTCTGTGACAGTGTCCTTATAAAAGTTTACCTTAGAAGTCATAAGTAATTAGTATCTATTTTGATTTTATCTCCAATTAAGCTATAGTTTATTTTTCTCATCATCAGCAAACATGAATAAAGTAGTAGATCTTTTGAATAAGAGGCAATAAAATTTTGAGTTTAATAAAAGAAATTCTAATTAGTTAAATGTGGTGGCAATGCTTTCTGTCTTCTGAATGAATGCTTGAACAGTGCATATGTCTTTTGAATTTGTTGTTTAAGACTGTTAAATATGTTGGCTCTTGAAAGAATGATGAACATGAGACATGTTATTGATAATCTAAAAAATCATAAAAATAATTCTTGAAGCAAGAAAAAGCAGCAAAGAACAAAGCATTCAAAAAAAAAAAGGAGAGAAAAAGCAAGCAGAAAAAGCCAATGACCCTTAAAACCAAAAGGCAAGGGCAAATGAAAAGGATCCCAAGGCTTTGAGCATCAGTGGATAGGAGGGCCTAAAGGACTAAAATCCTGGTCTAAGCGGCTAAACCAAGCTGTCCCTAACCATGTGCTTGTGGCGTGAAGGTGTCAAGTGAAAACTTGAGACTGAGCGGTTAAAGTCAAGGTCCAAAGCAAAAAGAAGAGTGTGCTTAAGAACTCTGGACACCTCTAATTGGGGACTTTAGCAAAGCTGAGTCACAATCTGAAAAGGTTCACCCAGTTATGTGTCTGTGGCATTTATGTATCCGGTGGTAATACTGGAAAACAAAGTGCTTAGGGCCACAACCAAGACTCATAAAGAAGCTGTGTTCAAGAATCATCACACTGAACTAAGAGAATCAATAACACTATCTGAATTCTAAGTTCCTATAGATGCCAATCACTCTGAGCTTCAATGGATAAAGTGAGATGCCAAAACTGTTCAGAAGCAAAAAGCTACTAGTCCCGCTCATCTAATTAGAATCTGAGCTTCAATCAAAAACTCTGAGATATTATTGCTTCCCAACCTATTAGTCTTCTATTTTATTCATCTAGTTGCTTGAGGACAAGCAACAGTTTAAGTTTGGTGTTGTGATGAGCGGATATTTTATACGCTTTTTGGGTTTAATTTCATATAGTTTTGAGTATGTTTTAGTTAGTTTTTAGTCTATTTTCATTAGTTTTTAGGAAAAATTCATATTTCTAGACTTTACTATGAGTTGTGTGTTTTTTTGTAATTTCAGGTATTTTTCTGGCTGAAATTGAAGGAGCTGAGCAAATATCTGATTCAGGCTGAAAAAGGACTGCTAATGATGTTGGATTCTGACCTCCCTGCACTCAAAGTGGATTTTCTGGAGCTACAGAACTCGAAATGGCATGCTTCTAATTGCGTTAAAAAGTAGACTTCCAGGGCTTTCCAGAAATATATAATAGTCCATACTTTGCACAAGGATAGACGACGTAAACTGGCGTTCAACGCTAGTTCTCTGCCCAATTCTGGCGTCCAGCGCCAGAAAAGGATCAAAAGCTGGAGTTGAACGCCCAAACTGGCATAAAAACTGGCGTTCAACTCCACAAATGGCCTCTGCACGTGAATTGATTAAGTCTCAGCCCAGCACACACCAAGTGGGCCCCAGAAGTGGATCTCTGCATCATCCATCATAGTCTACTCATATTCTGTAACCCTAGGCTACTAGTTTAGTATTTAAACAACTTTTAGAGACTTATTTTGTATCTCATGAAATTCTAGATCTAAACTTTGTATTCTCTGACGGCATGAGTCTCTAAACCCCATTGTTGGGGGTGAGGAGCTCTGCTGTGTCTCGATGAATTAATGCAAGTATTTCTGTTTTCCATTCAAACACGCTTGTTCCTATCTAAGATGTTCATTCGCGCTTAACTGTGATGGAGGTGATGATCTGTGACACTCATCACCTTCCTCAAATCATGAACGTGTGCCTGACAACCACCTCCGTTCTATATACGATTGAATGAGTATCTCTTAGATTCCTTAATCAGAATCTCCGTGGTATAAGCTAGAACTGATGGCGGCATTCATGAGAATCCGGAAAGTCTAAACCTTGTCTGTGGTATTCCGAGTAGGATTCAAGGATTGAATGACTGTGACGAGCTTCAAACTCCTGAAGGCTGGGCGTTAGTGACAGACGCAAAAGGATAGTAAATCCTATTCCAACCGGATCGAGAACCAACCGGTGATTAGCCGTGCTGTGACAGAGCGCGTGAGCGTAGTTTTCACTGGAAGAATGGAAGGTAGCCATTGACAATGGTGATCCACCAACACACAGCTTGCCATAGGAGGACGTGCGTCCGTGAACAAGAAGACAGAGGAAAGCAGAGATTCAAAAGACAAAGCATCTCCAAAACTCCAACATATTCTCCATTACTGCATAACAAGTAACCTTTAATCCATGCTCTATTGTTTATTTGCAATTCAACTGATAAACATAATTGACTTCCTGACTAAGATTTACAATATAACCATAGATTGCTTCAAACCAACAATCTCCGTGGGATTCGACCCTTACTCACGTGAGGTATTACTTGGACGACCCAGTGCACTTGCTGGTCAGTGGTACGAGTTGTGAAAAGTGTGATTCATAATTCGTGCACCAACCGCACTGCTCAATTTGATGCCCAAGTTTCATGGCTTACCTGCTCAAGAGCCTATCAAGCACCTGAGAGATTTTCAAGCAGCCTGTTCTACTGTCAGGCGTGATGGTGCTGATGAAACATCAATTTTGCTGAAAGCTTTCCCGTTTTCTCTTGAGGGAAAAGCAAGAGAGTGGTATGATAAACTTCGATTTTGTGGTTTATCTTGTGCTTATTTTAGGGGATTTTATCACATTTTCTCACATTTATTCAATGAAATAGCATAGTTTTGCAATTCTCCCTTGATTTGTGCTTAAATGTGAAAACATGCATTTTAGGCCTTAAAATAACTAAATTTAATCCACTTTAATTCCATTCGATGCCTTAATATGTTTGTTAAGTGATTTCAGGTTTAGAAGGCAAGTATTGGATGGAAGAAGTGAGGAGAAAAGCATGCAAAGTGGGAGAACTCATGAAGAAATGGAGGAACCGTAAAGCTGTCAAGCCTGACCTCCTGGCACTCAATCGACCATAACTTGAGCTACAGAGGTCCAAATGAGGCGGCTCCAGTTGCGTTGGAAAGCTAACATCTGGGGCTTCGAAATGATATAAAATTTGCCATAAGTTACTACGCGCTCAGGGGCACGCACGCGCCATGTACGCGTGCGCGCCGATTCTGCTGTGGGTCCACTTTAATGAAATCGCCCCCAGCGATTTTGCAGCTCATTTTGGGCCTAATCCAACCCATTTTTGATGCTATTGAACCCAAGGATTGAAGGGGGAATGAGAGAGAAGTCATAGTTTAGTTTTCATCATGTTTTAGGCTAGAATTTTAGAGAGAGAGGCTCTCTCCTCTCTCTAGATTTAGGATAGAAATTAGGGTACAATTAGGTTAATCACTCTCAAATTTCTCTTTTAATTCTTGTTTTGATTTAGTTTCTCCTTTCAATTTCTTGTTGTTACATCTCTACTCTTCTAGTTTTTACTTGTCATTTCCTTTATTTTGTCCTCTTTTATGTTTATGAACTCATGTTGGATTTGATTTATTTCTAATGCAATTTAATGTTTGATGTTCTTTTAATTGTTGATTTAAGTTGTGATTTTACTTTCCTTGCAAATTATAGTTGGTAGATTTTACTATTTCTTGCCATTTATTATGCTTTCCTTTATTACCCACCAAGTGTTTGACAAAATGCTTGGTTGGACTTTAGAGTAGATTTTGAGCATTCTTGGCTTGGAAAGAGTAATTGGGCAATCTTGAGTCATGAAAACCCAACTTATATTGGTGATCTAGAGTTGTTAGCTAATATTGTTTCCATTGACGCGAATCTTTTGCTAATTTAATTAGTAAGTTGATTAGGACTTTTGGAATATTGTTTCCATTGACGCTAATCTTTTGCTAATTAAATTAGTGAGTTGATTAGGACTTTTGGATTGAGATTAGCTTGTCTTATTAGACTTTCTCCGAGTATGAGGATAACATGATATCTTTCTCAATCGTCGGGAATGACGTAATAAGATAAATTCTTGTTATTATTGTGGTATGATTGATTAGTCTTGTTTGACTTTCTCCCTATTTGTTGGAGTTGACTAAATAAGATGAATTAATCATTGCATGACTAGGATAGAAAGCCTATGATCTCTACACTTTCCATGAATGTCTCTCTTTATTACTTGCTTTCTTTTGTTACTGTCTTTACTTTTCTTGTCATTTAATTTCTTGCCCCTCTTATCAACCAAAAACCCCCTTGCCCCTTCACAGCCAATAATTGAGCACTTCATTGTAATTCCTTGTGAGACGACCCGGAGTCTAAATACTCCAGTTAATTCTTATTTGGGGTTTGTTAATTGTGACAACTTAAATTTTTTTATGAGAGGACTCTTTGTTGGTGTAGAACTATACTTTACAACGAGAATTCATTCAATTGAGGAAATTCTAAACCGTCGAAAGTTCGTTCATCAAAACGGCGCCGTTGCCGGGGAATTGCAATGGTGTTATGTTAATGGCTATTGTGAATATTGTGAATATGTTTGCCTTTTGCTTATTTGTTAGTTTTTGTTAGCCTTAGGACTAGTTGCATATTTTTGTTAGCTTTTGTTTTTATTTTTATCATGAATTCTCACCCCTTCGGCTATGAGTTTGGCTCAAATTATGTTGTAGGAAATGGGAACTATAATGAGAATGTGTATCAAGGATGGAGCAATCAAAGATGGGAGGAGCCTCAAGGGATTGATCAACCTTATTGGCAACAACAACCTCCGAATTCCTATGGGTATAACTCTCATCCTAATGCATATCAATCTAATGGATGTGATGACCCTTATTGTACTTGTCAACAACCACCACCACATGCCTATGAACCACCCCCTCAACCTAATTTTGAACCACCTTACTCACAAGCCCTGATAAACCACTATTTTATGGTTTATCTTGTGCTCAATTGAGTGGTTTTTATCTACTCTTTACCCACTTATTCATACTATTTGCATGGTTTTATATTTCCTTCCTAATTATGTGTTTTGATTGAAAACATGCTTCTTTGATCTTATATTTGCTTATTATTAATCCTCTCTTATTACCATTAGATACCTTGATATGTGTGTTAAGTGTTTTCAGATATTATAAGGCAGGAATGGCTTGGAGGATGGGAAGAAAGCATGCAAAAGTGGAAGGAATGCAAGAAGTTGGAGAAATTGCTAAGCTGTCCAGCCTGACCTCTCTGCACTGAAACGGCTATAACTTTAGCTACAAAAGTCCAAACGACGCGGTTCCAATTGCATTGGAAAGCTAACGTCCGGCGCTTCAATTTGATATATAATATGTTATGGTTCCCTTGACGCTAGGCGACGCGACCGCGTGATCCATGCGGCCGCGTCGCAGTGACGAAAATCCAGCGTGGCAAAATTCGAAACCAGCGAATTCTGGACTTTTTCTGACCCAGTTTGCGGCCCAGAAAACACAGATTAGAGGCTATAAAGTGGGGGACTACATCCATTCATAGGAAGGCTCTCACAATTCACAATCTTTAGGAGTAGATGTAGTTTTTAGAGAGAGAGGTTCTCTCCTCTCTCTTAGGATTAGGATTTAGGACTTCTCTTAGTTTTAGGAGTGACTCTCAATCCCAGGTTCTTTATTTTATTTATTTTTCCATGCATGTCTATGTCAGATTTAAGTTCTTTTGTTAATGTAATTTGAGGTATTTCAGTTTAATATTGCTTTCTTTTATTTACATGATTATTGCTTCCCATCTGAAGACATCTTTATTCCAATAGATTTACTTTTTCCCTTTTGGTTTTGGTTAAGAAATCAGTAACTCAGGAGTTATCCAACTTAACAGCATAATTGTTAATTGTTATCTTGCCAATTGAACTGAGCTTCAATAATCCCAATCTTTTCTTAGGAATTAACTAGGATTTGAAGATCAAACTAATTAGTCACTTGACCTTCCTCTGCTTTAAGTAAGGGTAAACTAAGTGAAATTAAGATTCAATTTTCATTATCATTGATAAGGATAACTTGGTCTGGACTTCCAATTTCTAATACCTTGCCAAGAGTTTATTTTATAGTTATTTATTTATTTTTCTCTTCTTATCATTCAACATACTGTTCCCTTAATTTCTAAAAACCCTACCATTACTTTCTAAAACCCCAATTTACAAACTCATAACCAATAATAAGAACATACCTCCCTGCAATTCCTTGAGAAGACGACCCGAGGTTTAAATACTCGGTTATCAATTTTAAAGGGGTTTGTTACTTCTGACAACCAAAACGTTTGTACGAAGGGATTTCTGTCGGTTTAGAGACTATATCTACAACGCGACTGTTTTTATGACATTCTTTACTGGCAAAAATCCCAACGTCAAGCCCCATACCACCAAACACCCCCATATGACCCTAACTCTTATCCACCATATCAACCACCTTATGAACTATATGAACCACACATCGAACCACCACAATTCCAATACAACTACTCTCAAGAACCACCTCAATATACAACTCCATACCCTTACCAAGATGAACCAACTTCCAAACATGATACCTTCCTCCCAAACAATGAACCTTCTCTTCCACCATCACCTCCCGATGAAGCCCCCACGCATGAATTGAGAGATCTTGAATCTCATATCTTAAGGCGACAAGAGGAGGATGAAAAGAAGTTTAAAGAGCTAGGAGCCAAGATGGCTATCCTAGTGGAAGCCGTTAGCAATATGGCCTCCTCCCAACTAAGCCCAAGGAACCAAGGCACTCCCATTGACGAATGTGGTGAGGCAATTAAGGAGCATAGTGAGGGAGTGAGTTTAGAGCTTCAAGGTTGATGAGCGGATAATTTATACGCTTTTTGGCATTGTTTTTAGTATGTTTTTAGTAGAATCTAGTTACTTTTAAAGATGTTTTCATTAGTTTTTATGTTAAATTCACATTTCTAGACTTTACTATGAGTTTGTGTGTTTTTCTGTGATTTCAGGTATTTTCTGGCTGAAATTGAGGGACTTGAGCAAAAATCAGATACAGAGGTTGAAGAAGGACTGCTGATGTTGTTGGATTCTG
Organism: Arachis hypogaea; assembly: GCF_003086295.3. Taxonomy (NCBI): domain Eukaryota; kingdom Viridiplantae; phylum Streptophyta; class Magnoliopsida; order Fabales; family Fabaceae; genus Arachis; species Arachis hypogaea. Next base: position 88,604,324 of record NC_092055.1, on the reverse strand, counting down.
ATCTCCCTGCACTCAAAGTGGATTTTCTGGAGCTACAAAACTCAAAATGGCGCGCTTCCAATTGCGTTGGAAAGTAGACATCCAGTGCTTTCCAGCAATATATAATAGTCTATACTTTGCCAAAGTTTAGACGACGCAAATTGGCAATCAACGCCAGCTCTCTGCCCAATTCTGGCGTCCAGCGCCAGAAACAAGTTGCAAAGTGGAGTTCAACGCCCAAATTGGCACAAAAGCTGGCGTTCAACTCCAAGAATGACCTCTCCACGTGTAGACTTCAAGCTCAGCCCAAGCACACACCAAGTGGGCCTCGGAAGTGGATTTATGCATCAATTACTTACTTCTGTAAACCCTAGTAGCTAATTTATTATAAATAGGACTTTTTACTATTGTCTGTGGTATTCCGAGTAGGATTCTGGGATTGAATGACTGTGACGAGCTTTAAACTCGCGATTGCTGGGCATAGTGACAGACGCAAATGGAGGGTGAATCATATTCCAGCATGATCGGGAACCTCAGATGATTAGCCGTGCTGTGACAGAGCATTTGGACCATTTTCACAAGAGGAGGGGATGTAACCATTGACAACGGTGATGCCCTTGCATAAAGCCAGCCATGGAAAGGAGTAAGACTGATTGGATGAAGACAGCGGGAAAGCAGAGATTCAGAGGAACGAAAGCATCTCTACACGCTTATCTGAAATTCTCACCAATGAATTACATAAGTGTTTCTATCCTTATTTTCTGTTTAATTAGTATTATTTTCGAAAACTCCATAATCAATTATTATCCGCCTGACTGAGATTTACAAGGTGACCATAGCTTGCTTCATACCAACAATCTCCGTGGGATCGACCGTTACTCACGTAAGGTTTATTACTTGGACGACCCAGTGCACTTGCTGGTTAGTTGTATCGAAGTTGTGACAAATTATGAATTGAGATTAGAGCACCAAGTTTTTGGAGCCATTACTAGAGATCACAATTTCGTGCACCAAAGGTGAAGAAGAGGAGTTGAAGCAATGAGTGCAACAAGAGGAGGAAGTTAAGATAATTGAGCCGGAAGAAGTGGTTGAAGCCTTTGAAGAGGTTGACCAAGAGATGGATTCAATCATTGAAGAATTCTTATGTACAGTTGAATCCTCTCCAATTGGGTATGACATGGATATCAAAGAAGAAGATGCACAACCTCCCATTCCCTTGGTAAGCAATGAAGAAGAGATTGAATTGGAAGAAAGCTACCAAGAGGAAGAGGTTGAATTTGAAGAAGCTTGTGAAGAGATGGAGGTAGTCAAGGAAGAGCACAAGGAAGTGGAACTTGCAAGATCATTAGGACCACCCCTTCCTAAGTCACCATCCAATACAACATTCAAGTGGGTAAAATTGTTATCCCTAAGCTTCAATTTCTCACTTGAATATGGTTTGCTTGAGACGGATGGGCAGCTTAGAGCTCTTTGTGGAGTCAAGAGTAGGAGAGAGTTGTGTAGTGGTTGGAAACATCACTCTAAGTTCATGATGGTTGCATGCTCAAAGTTGAATGGCAATGGTTGGTGTAAAACCAATTTGCATGGGTCTAGGAGAATGTTTGGATGCTTCTTTGAGAATTGCAAGGCTAAACCACCCAATTGGAATCATGATGATCAATTTGAAGATGGGTGTCAAAACAAAGTGTGGGATCCCGGATCGCACAAGGAAAATCAACTTTGGGAGCTCATGGTTTGTGAAGAACTCCATCAAAGCCTGAAGATATTAAAATTGAAGAATGGAGCTTATTGGAGACTCAAGCATTGGTGGATGTTCAAGGATAGCTTCAAGCACAAGCCACCTTAAGAGGAGCTCCCCATAAGTCTAACTTAAGAACAATAAACAAAAGTGCTAGGTGGGAGACAACCCACCATGGTAAATTCTTTTCATTTTTCCCTTTTGTACATATTGGTAATTAGTTTAATTTCATGTCTTGTTTGATTAGTTGAGTTTAATTAGGAGTCTAGTAGGTTAAATAAGGTTTTATGATGTTTTGGTAGATGTTTGGAGGTTTGGAATGCTTGGTTTGGTGCAAAGACATAGAAAAATTTTGAAAAACAGAGCACCATCCACGCGCACACGCACTTCACGCGTACGCGCGCCTCAAGTATTTTCGACCATCCACGCGGACGGCCCATGTACGCGTACACGTGGATTCAGTTTTTTCTGCCCTCCATACATTCACCCGAGAGTTGTGCCTGAAGTGTGCCAACTTTGTGCCCCAGGGCACGCGAACGCATACCTTGCACGTCTGCGTCGACTCTCTACTTCGCCATGCACGCGCACGCGCACTTCACGCGTACGTGTCGCTTCCATTTTCATCAATCCATGCTTACGCGCACATGACGCGCACGCGTGGATTACCCTGTTTCACTCACCTTCTTTCCTTCTCCTCTTTCCATTTCTTTCCTTCCTCTCTTCTCTTTCCACCCTTCAATCATCATCCAACACTACCAAATATTATATAACAGCATTTCTTTTAGTTAATTAGTTAGTTTAATTTTTATTTTCCATTATAAGTGTTGGATTACTAATCTTGTTTACTGTTTATTGCTGCTGCTTATTGATAGGATGTTAGTTTAACATCATTGTTGTTAATTATACTTGTTGGATTTCTTTGTTGAGGTTGTATTTGGTTACTTGGTTTAGAATTTTTCATGTTTAACACTTTTGAATACCAAGTACTTGTTACATTGCCTTCAGGCATCTTACCTCTTTGAATTGCATGTTTTGGCCACTATGCATTCATCATCTATTGTTAGGCAATTGTACATTATCAATGCATTTTTTTTAGGATGCTTGTTCTAATTGATCATCACCTATTTCATGCATTGAGTTTGTGGAATTGTGAAATGGGATCGAAAGCTTACCTAGAGACATATTTTTGAGCTTTCTAAGCTTTGTGGACCATGCTTGCTATGTGATTGATTTTCACTTCTATCTTCTTTTTCCTAAGCTCCAAAGCATCCATGTGTTTCACCTCTATGTCACTTAGGTGTTGCAACAACTTCAATATGTGTCATTGATTGTTGTGTGAGTTTCATATACCATTTTGTTCACTAAATTTACTTACACATCAATCAATGTCCATGCATTATCCAATTTCACAATTACTTAATTTTTGCTTGAATGCTTTTATGCTTCTTCACTACTTGTTGGGTTGTTTTAACCTATGAGTCTTTTAAAGTATCTCAAGCACACTAGAATGAGTGAAGTACATGTTTTCTTTTGTATAGTTGTGGCATAACTTTTTGTACTAGTGTGTGTGTATTCTAAACCGCACGCAATTTTAGAACCCACACACCTATCTTTCATCAATGTCACACTAATTCACTCACTCAATTCTAGTGATTTATCTCATTCCAACAATTCACGCTTCCTTGCTCTTGTATTTTCTCATCTTGCGGTATTTACTTTGTTTTTCATGACTGATGCACCATAAGCAAAAATGGAAGCGGAAGGAAGAACACGCAGCAACCGGTTGACCTACCAGCTGAGGGTGGCAACTCGGAAAGTTGCCGTACTCCCTTGCTCATTTTACTGCACCGAGGGCGGTGCAAACTTTTAAGTGTGGGGAGGTCGTCCGACCACTCGGCGTTTTTGGTAACAAGTTTCCAATCCCAACACTTTTGCATTTCATTTTAGGATTCTTAGTTGCACTTTCTTATTTTGCATATGTATATAATAAGCTTAGTCAAAATCATGATATTTTCCAAGAATTTTATCTATAGGGCACCCCTATTAATTGAAAAAAAAAATTTTTTTTTAGAACTTGCTTGAATTATATACTTTGTGGAACATGATTTTTGAGCTAAGAACACAAGCATGTGAGATTTGAGCCTAATTGTGTGGTTACATCATACATAATCACTTACTTTCATTCTTGTGTGCATTATTCTCTTCCTATGATTGTAATCTTTGATTTGTTTAATTCTATATGTCCATTGTTTTGTGTATACATGCATTTATATGATTGAGGCCATTGCTCAAATAGCTCACTTACCTAAATAAGCCTAGCTTTTATCTTCCATTGATAACCAATTTTGAGCCTATGCTTAACCCATTTGTTCTTAATTGTAGCACATCACAAGCCTAAGTGAAAAACAATAAATGTCCCTTATTTGGATCTTTGATTAGCTTAGGGTAGTGAGAGTGTTTATCATTTGATTTTGGGAAAGTTGGGAACATTGGGTAGAGATAAAAGTGTGTTTGTGTTTTTGTTGAAAAATTTTGGGAATTGGATACATACTCATGTATTAATCATGTGTAAACCATATGCATTGATGTTCTTGTATACATTTTAGTTTGAAAAGAAAAAAATGAGAAAAACAAAAAGAAAAAAAAATAATATATATATATATATATAAAGAAAAAAAATAGAAAAAGAAATAAAAAGGGGACAAAAATGCCCGGAAGTAAAGTTCAATAAAAATCAATGCATATGGAATGTGAATCAAAAGAGAATGCATGAGTATGTAAAAAAGTGGGAATCATGGGTAGTTAGGTTGTGTATTAGAGTTGCATAGGTTGTTATATATGTTTGGTGAGAGCTTAAGTTAATCAAAGATTCAAATCTCAAGCCCACTTGACCATATGCATCCTACCTTGACCCTAACCCCATTACAACCTATGGGAAGTCCTCATGATATTTGTATGCATGCATGAAATAATTGTTGATTGTTAGATGAAAAACAAATCTTGGAAAGCATGATTAAGGGAGAATTGAGTGAATTAACCCCATACACTTGAGCGACTAGAGCGGATACGCATCCGGTGAGGGTTCGATTGCTCAATTACATGTTTCCACCCATGATCATCCCTTTTCTTGCAAGTTTGTAAAATCTTCTTAATAATTCAATTCAATTGTGGGTTGAGTGATTGCTATTGCCTTAGCCATTGTGTTTGTAAATGTATTCTTGGAAATTAATTTATTTTGACTAAGTGGATGCATTCATATAGATAGGTTGCATGTAGTTAGTTTGCATTGAATAAATGTTCATACCCCTTTTCTTGTCCCTCTTTATTCTTAGCATGAAGACATGCTTAGTTTAAGTGTGGGGAGATTTGATAAACCCCAATTTTGTGGTATATCTTGTGCTTATTTTGGAGGATTTTATCGTATTTTCTCACATTTATTCAATGAAATAGTATAGTTTTGCAATTCTCCCTTGATTTGTGCTTAAATGTGAAAACATGCTTTTTAGGCCTTAAAATAACTAAATTTAATCCACTTTAATTCCATTCGATGCCTTGATATATTTGTTAAGTGATTTCAGGTTTAGAAGGAAAGTATTAGATGGAAGAAGTGAGGAGAAAAGCATGCAAAGTGGGAGAATTCATGAAGAAATGGAGGAACCGTAAAGCTGTCAAGCCTGACCTCCTGGCACTCAATCGACCATAACTTGAGCTACAGAGGTCCAAATGAGGCGGTTCTAGTTGCGTTGGAAAGCTAACATCCGCGGCTTTGAAATGATATAAAATTTTCCATATGTTACTTAGCGCTCAGGGGCGCGCACGCGCCATGTACATGTGCGCGCCGATTCTGCCGTGGGTCCACTTTAATGAAATCGCCCCCAGCGATTTTGCAGCTCATTTTGGGCCCAATCCAACCCATTTCTGATGCTATTGAACCCAAGGATTGAAGGGGAAATGAGAGAGAAGTCATAGTTTAGTTTTCATAATGTTTTAGGCTAGAATTCTAGAGAGAGAGGCTCTCTCCTCTCTCTAGATTTAGGATAGAAATTAGGGTACAATTAGGTTAATCACTCTCAAATTTCTCTTTTAATTCTTGTTTTGATTTAGTTTCTCCTTTCAATTTCTTGTTGTTACATCTCTACTCTTCTAGTTTTTACTTGTCATTTCCTTTATTTTGTCCTCTTTTATGTTTATGAACTCATGTTGGATTTGATTTATTTCTAATGCAATTTAATGTTTGATGTTCTTTTAATTGTTGATTTAAGTTGTGATTTTACTTTCCTTGCAAATTGTAGTTGGTAGATTTTACTATTTCTTGCCATTTATTATGCTTTCCTTTATTACCCACCAAGTGTTTGACAAAATGCTTGGTTGGACTTTAGAGTAGATTTTGAGCATTCTTGGCTTGGAAAGAGTAATTGGGCAATCTTGAGTCATGAAAACCCAACTTATGTTGGTGATCTAGAGTTGTTAGCTAATATTGTTTTCATTGACGCTAATCTTTTGCTAATTTAATTAGTAAGTTGATTAGGACTTTTGGAATATTGTCTCCATTAACGCTAATATTTTGCTAATTAAATTAGTGAGTTGATTAGGACTTTTGGATTGAGATTAGCTAGTCTTATTAGACTTTCTCCGAGTATGAGGATAACATGATACCTTTCTCAATCGTCGGGGATGACGTAATAAGATAAATTCTTGTTATTATTGTGGTATGATTGATTAGTCTTGTTTGACTTTCTCCCTATTTGTTGGAGTTGACTAAATAAGATGAATTAATCATTGCATGACTAGGATAGAAAGCCTATGATCTCAACACTTGCCATGAATGTCTCTATTTATTACTTGCTTTCTTTAGTTACTCTCTTTACTTTTCTTGTCATTTAATTTCTTGCCCCTCTTATCAACCAAAAACCCCCTTGCCCCTTCATAGCCAATAATTGAGCACTTCATTGCAATTCCTTGTGAGACGATCCGGAGTCTAAATACTCCAGTTAATTCTTATTTGGGGTTTGTTAATTGTGACAACCTAAATTTTTGTATGAGAGGACTCTTTGTTGGTGTAGAACTATACTTTACAACGAGAATTCACTTCAATTGAAGAAATTCTAAACCGTCAAAAGTTCGTTCATCATGGTACTACACTCAACCCATAGCAAATGTATCCAACTTGGATATGCTCAGAAAAGAGTTTTTGGAGAAATTCTTTCCATCTGAAGTTACTGATAAACTAAGGAAAGACATTTCCACGATTGTTCAAGATGACAACGAGACTCTCTTTGAATACTGGGAGTGCTTCAATAATCTTCTGGAAGCATGCCCCCACCACAGGATCGACAAGATAGTATTACTCAGCTATATCACACAGGGTTTGAGGCCCCAAGATAAGACCACATTGGAAAGTGCTAGCAATGGGTCTATGAAGAAGTACAAAACCACTGACGAGGCATGGCAATTGATCAGCGACTTAGCTGAATGTACTAGGAACCACAGGCAGAAGCAAGGCCGTTCAAAAGCCGTTACAGAAGTATCCTCTAGCAGAGAGACTACTGCTCTAGATCAGAGTATCTGTCAAATGACCAACTTGCTGAAGCAGATGCAATTGAATCAACAACAAGTTCAGCAAGCTCAACCTTCTCTGATGACAAGTCATCTTAGCCTAGTTTCACTAGTTTTTTTCTTTTGTTTTCAATTGATTATTGCACTTTCTTGAGCCATAAGCAAGCCAATTGGGTAGATTTCCATGTTTCCATTGATTTAATCAACCATAGATGAATTAATGCAATTTCATGAGGATTTATGCTATAATTGCCACATATTACGAAAGAATGACAATCTCATGATTTTGAGCATAGCTTTGATGTGTTTGGTTGATTGATGATAGGTGAGAAAAGCTTGGAGAAAGGATGAAGCAAGAAGGAATGGCTAGGAGTAAGAGAGAACAAAAAGTTTGAGCAAAAGTTTGCCTCAAACTTTAGCTCAAACTTTCGGATAAGAGAAAACACACCAGGGAACAAAAAGCTTGAGCAAAAGTTTGCCTCAAACTTTAGCTGAAACTTTTGGGAGAAAAGCTTGAGCCAACATTTGCCTCAAACTTTTTGGCAAACGTTGGCATCACAAATCAACACCCTGGAGAGAAAAAGTTTGCGCCAACGTTTGCCTCAAACTTTTTGGCAAACGTTGGCGCCATCAGCAACACACCCTGGAAACAAAAAGTTTGCGCCAACGTTTGCCTCAAACTTTTTGGCAAAAGTTGGCACCATGAGTGTGCAAAAGGGGGCAAACGTTTGAGCAAAAGTTTGACCCCAAACTTTAGCTCAAACGTTGGTAGCAGCAAGAATGGGGTTGCTGATGTAAAAAGTTTGAGTAAAAGTTTGCCTCAAACTTTTACTCAAACTTTTACTCAAGCTTTCATAATTCCCAACCCGGTTCACTTCGGTTCTCTCTCCAACTCCAAGAGCAATCAACCAAGGCCTCTATCAACCCAATTCCATCAAGAGCAAAGGCCCAATTCAAGGCTTGAAGACCATTTGAAGAAAGTGTATAAATAGCTTAAGATTTAAGTTTTTGGGAGAGCTTTTTCTTTTCGGTTTTGATTTGGTAGTTTGTAGAGAGCTCACTTTTACATTTTGGCATGGTTGTTCTAGAATTCAAGAGAATTGGGGAGGAGAATTGATCTCTCTTCTTTCTTGTTCTTGCTTGAGAACTCTTTACTTTTCTTGCTTCGGATCTTGGGTGGAGAATTGAAGGAATTCTGTTTCAATCTCATCCTGAGATCTCTCTGTTTAATTTTACTGCATAATTGAATTTCCATTTCTGTTACTTGCTTCTTCATCTACTTTCTCTGCAATTTACATTTCCTTTGCAATTGCTCTTGTTGGATCTAGGAAGGCATTGAGATCTAGACTTGGTTATCTAGTCTCTTGGGTCCTGAGATCTGAATTATCATTTTACTTTCTCTGTTTAACGCTTTTCATGTTCATTTACATTTCCGTTTTAGATCCGGTTCAATCCAAGCCATCTTCTACTCTTCTGTGTGTTGAATTTTACTTTTCCTTGTTTAATTTCTGCAAATCCAATTCCCAATTCCCTTTACAATTCAAGCCATTTACATTTCTTGCACTCTAAGATTCTGCAATTTACATTTCTTGCGTTCTAAGCTTCTGCTCTTTAATTTCTTGCTCTTTAAGATTCAGCACTTTAAATTTCAGTTCTCTTTAATTTCATGCAATTTAAATTCTGCAAATCACAAATCTCTCAACCAAATCTTGATTCGCTTGACTAAATCAACCACTAAACTAAAATTGCTCAATCCTTCAATTCCTGTGGGATCGACCTCACTCCCGTGAGTTATTATTACTTGATGCGACCCGGTGCACTTGCCGGTGAGTTTTATGTCGGATCGTTTTCCGCACATCAAGTTTTTGGCGCCGTTGCCGGGGATTGATTAGATTGACAATGATTAAGTAAGGTGGTGGTTTAGATTAAGCACTTTTTCTTTATTTTTGTTCATTTCTAACTTGCACACTAACTGTTTGAGACTTTGTCTCTACTAACTCTCACTGCACTCAAGCTACAGAGTGCTCTGTGCATCTTTGCTGTTTTGGTTGTATGACATGAAACAGGAGAGAGTTCTCCACCTCTGGAATTTCTGAAGAAGGGCACCAAGAAATGGAGGAGACCGGAAGGAAGTCCATAGTGAGAGGAGAAAATCAAAGGCAACAGGATTTTCAACCTCCATGATCAAAGAATGGAGGATGTCAAGCTAGTGACAATAAAGAAGCACTTGTTGGGAGGCAACCCAACCTGAGGTAGTTTTTTTTTCATAGCTATTTCAATAAAAAGGTTAATTAATTTTATCTATATTGCAAGAAGCTAAGTTTGGTATTGCACACCAAAACAATCTAAGGGAGAATGAAGGATTCTAAGTTTGGTGTTCCACCAAAATTTCATCATAAAATGCATTCTCACTTTCTGCATAATGCTAGCTTCAAGCATTTAGATAAACTAGTTAACTATCCTACTCTTTCCTAGTTTTCAGTTTTATTACTTTTGAAAAAGAAAAAGAGTTTCACACATGGTTAATCTGATGCATGAGAACCATTGGCAAGGTACTAAGTTTGGTGTTCCCACACCAAAGTAAGTTCAAAGGCCCACAAATAAATCATGCATGCTAACCATTTTTCAAGTGCTTGGGGAACAAGCAACTTTCAATATCATTGCAGAGGTCCATACAAGTTTTTGAAAGAATTAAGCATCATCAACCAAAGAGATGAAAGAGGAATGTGTGGATCAGTGATGATGATGATGAGGAGTAAAGCAAGCGAACTCCAAAAGGTTGTATTGTTAAGTGATTGTTTTACATCAAACACTGCTATGATTGAGAGTGATTTTGTTTCCATGTCTATCTGTCTGTATAGTATAGTTTTTTTTTTGTAATTCAATAATTAAGATGCTTGATTATTCACAACACTACACTTTTCACACTTGTTTGCACTCAATATTTCAAAAATGCATCACATGAAAGTTCTTTGAAAAGAAGGATTGAGGAATTGAACAATTTTGAGGCAAGCAAAAGATTAGGAGAAGTGGTGGTTTTAGTTGTATAATCATGTATTGAGATTGCATGCTTATGAAAACTTGCATGGGAGCTCATAGGCGGGACATAGAGTTCAAAGAAGTGTTGTGGAGATTCTCAAACATTTATTGATCCAAGAAGCAGCAAACAAAACAAAAGAAAATAAAGAAAATACAAAAACAAAAAGAACATGGCCCAAGGCTCTGAGCATCAATTACTAGGCAGAAAAGAAAAGAGAAACAAAAACTCAAAGAGTTATTATCCTAGTAAATGCTTGTGGTTGAATTGTGTCAAAGAAAGAGGCTTGAGCAAGTAAATCCTTAGGGGTGTTTTAACACCTAATACCTTAAAACCAACTGGTTTAGGAGTATTGATTGAAAGCTTATCTAAAGAGCCGCTTTGAGACATGACACTTAGAGTCAAGGCCAAAGCACAGAAACTATAAGCTGCTTCAAGGTGATTACATATAAAGAGATCTTCATGATATTATTTGGATGAAAGTTCTAAGACCTAAGACTCCCAAGATGTAGGGACTAGTAAGCACTGAAGCCCTTGCATGAGCATATAATTTAGAGTTCACCCCACTGTCACTTAATCACCTCACTCACAGGACTTTACAAGTTGTTCTTCAATCCGTCTTAATCAAAAGAACCTTTGAACATAATTCATTTCTTGCTTGGGGACAAGCAAGCTTTAAGTTTGGTGTTGTGATGACAAGTCATCTTAGCCTAGTTTCACTAGTTTTTTTTCTTTTGTTTTCAATTGATTATTGCACTTTCTTGAGCCATAAGCAAGCCAATTGGGTAGATTTCCATGTTTCCTTTGATTTAATCAACCATAGATGAATTAATGCAATTTCATGAGGATTTATGCTATAATTGCCACATATTATGAAAGAATGACAATCTCATGATTTTGAGCATAGCTTTGATGTGTTTGGTTGATTGATGATAGGTGAGAAAAGCTTGGAGAAAGGATGAAGCAAGAAGGAATGGCTAGGAGCAAGAGAGAACAAAAAGTTTGAGCAAAAGTTTGCCTCAAACTTTAGCTCAAACTTTCGGATAAGAGAAAACACACCAGGGAACAAAAAGCTTGAGCAAAAGTTTGCCTCAAACTTTAGCTGAAACTTTTGGGAGAAAAGCTTGAGCCAACGTTTGCCTCAAACTTTTTGGCAAACGTTGGCATCACAAATCAACACCCTGGAGAGAAAAAGTTTGCGCCAACGTTTGCCTCAAACTTTTTGGCAAACGTTGGCGCCATCAGCAACACACCCTGGAGACAAAAAGTTTGCGCCAACGTTTGCCTCAAACTTTTTGGCAAAAGTTGGCACCATGAGTGTGCATAAGGGGGCCAACGTTTGAGCAAAAGTTTGACCCCAAACTTTAGCTCAAACATTGGTAGCAGCAAGAATGGGGTTGCTGATGTAAAAAGTTTGAGTAAAAGTTTGCCTCAAACTTTTACTCAAACTTTTACTCAAGCTTTCATAATTCCCAACCCGGTTCACTTCGGTTCTCTCTCCAACTCCAAGAGCAATCAACCAAGGCCTCTATCAACCCAATTCCATCAAGAGCAAAGGCCCAATTCAAGGCTTGAAGACCATTTGAAGAAAGTGTATAAATAGCTTAAGATTTAAGTTTTTGGGAGAGCTTTTTCTTTTCGGTTTTAATTTGGTAGATTGTAGAGAGCTCACTTTTACATTTTGGCATGGTTGTTCTAGAATTCAAGAGAATTGGGGAGGAGAATTGATCTCTCTTCTTCCTTGTTCTTGCTTGAGAACTCTTTACTTTTCTTGCTTCGGATCTTGGGTGGAGAATTGAAGGAATTCTGTTTCAATCTCATCCTGAGATCTCTCTGTTTAATTTTACTGCATAATTGAATTTCCATTTCTGTTACTTGCTTCTTCATCTACTTTCTCTGCAATTTACATTTCCTTTGCAATTGCTCTTGTTGGATCTAGGAAGGCATTGAGATCTAAACTTGGTTATCTAGTCTCTTGGGTCCTGAGATCTGAATTATCATTTTACTTTCTCTGTTTAACGCTTTTCATGTTCATTTACATTTCCGTTTTAGATCCGGTTCAATCCAAGCCATCTTCTACTCTTCTGTGTGTTGAATTTTACTTTTCCTTGTTTAATTTCTGCAAATCCAATTCCCAATTCCCTTTACAATTTAAGCCATTTACATTTCTTGCACTCTAAGATTCTGTAATTTACATTTCTTGCGTTCTAAGCTTCTGCTCTTTAATTTCTTGCTCTTTAAGATTCAGCACTTTAAATTTCAGTTCTCTTTAATTTCATGCAATTTAAATTCTGCAAATCATAAATCTCTCAACCAAATCTTGATTCGCTTGACTAAATCAACCACTAAACTAAAATTGCTCAATCCTTCAATCCCTGTGGGATCGACCTCACTCCCGTGAGTTATTATTACTTGATGCGACCCGGTGCACTTGCCGGTGAGTTTTGTGTCGGATCGTTTTCCGCACATCACCAGCACAGCAAAGCCAACAGTTAGTCCCACAAAGAATTTGCAGAATTTGTGCTGATTATAGCCATTATACTGATGAATGCCCGCAACTCCAACAGGAAGACAACATGGTGGCATCCACTCATAAGTTCTATGATCGCCCCAACCAAGGGTACAATCAAGGTGGAAATAATAACCATGGATGGCAGGAAAATTCTAACCAGAATTGGAGGGACAATAATAACAGAGGAGACAGAGATAATCAGGAAAATCAGAGGTGGAATAATAACAACAACAGGCAGCAGAACCAACCTTACAGAGCACCTCACCTGAGGCAATCCCAAGGACCACAGAATACCCAACAGCAGACCTCTCAATTCACTCATCCTTCTTCATCTCCTAATGAAGAGCTACTAAAATTTTTTGAGCAAAGTCAACAGACCATGGAAAATAACATTAATGCCAGTCTGAATGGTTTGACCGCTACTTTGCATGCTCTTGTCTCACAGATTGGATCAATGCAAAATTCCAATAACCAACCTTCAAGTTCCACTGGAATTCCCTCTCAACCATTACCCAATCCGAAAGGGGGCATCAATGCCATCACCCTAAGGTCCGAAACTATACTGCAGGAGATGAATCAGGAGGAACCAAGCTTACCAGACCACGCCTCAGCTGAAGAGGTAGTAGAAATCGAAGATTTTGAAGAGGAAGAAGACATACAGGACATAACTGAAAAAGAAGAAGCCCAACCATAGGAGGAAGTACCAAGAGGCACAGACACTGCAGAAAACACCACTCCCATTCCATTTCTACAACTTGCAAGGAAGCCCAGGAAGCAGCTGGAACCCGATCCCAAAATGGTAGAAATATTCAAAAAGGTTGAGGTAACCGTTCCTCTTTTTGATGTTATTCAACAAGTACCTAAATATGCAAAGTTTCTAAAAGATTTATGTATACATAAGCACAAAATTCATGAATTAGAAACTATTCCTTTAGGTAGTTCCATATCTGCTTTAATGGGAGGATTACCTGAGAAGTGTAGTGACCCAGGTCCTTGTATAGTTAGTTGTACTATTGGTGGAGTAGTAATTTATGATTGCATGTGTGATTTAGGAGCATGTGTTAATATAATGCCTTTGTCTATATATGATATTTTGAGGCTCCCTCCCTTAAAAAGGTCGGCAGCTCGTTTTGTGTTAGCAGATAAAAGTATTATTACAGTGGCTGGAGTTGTTGAAGATGTTGTGGTGAATATTAAAGGGCTTACATTCCCCACTGATTTTTATATCTTGGAGATGCCCCATAATGACTCAGATAAGCCATCATCAATCCTACTTGGAAGACCATTCCTGAAGACATCAAAATTCAAATTGGATGCTTTTTCAGGAACATACTCTTTTGAAATAGATGGCCGCATAGTAATCTTCAATTTGAATGGAGTCATAAACAACCCTCCAGAAGATCATTCTATCTTCTAATGTGATGTCATAGATGAAACTGTAGCTGAAGTTCACAAGGAAGGGTTAGAAGAGAGGCACATTGGACAAGGTCCAAGTGTGGAGACCCTCTTGACTGACAATGAGGGCACCTCAGCATTTTCACAAGCTCCAGACAATCCAGAGCCTACCCATGATCAGAAGTTGGAACTGAAACCTCTTCCTCCACATCTCAAATATGCTTATCTTGAAGATGAGCAGAAGTTCCCCGTTATCATTGCAAGGGAACTCACTTCCCAACAAGAAGAGCATTTACTTGATGTACTGAGGAGGTGGTGCACGAATTGTGAATCACACTTTTCACAACGCGTACCACTAACCAGCAAGTGCACTGGGTCGTCCAAGTAATACCTTACGTGAGTAAGGGTCGAATCCCACGGAGATTGTTGGTTTGAAGCAATCTATGGTTATCTTGTAAATCTTAGTCAGGAAGTCAATTATGTTTATCAGTTGAATTATGAATAACTAAGAGAGCATAAATTAAAGGTTACTTGTTGTGCAGTAATGGAGAGTATGTTGGAGTTTTGGAGATGCTTTGTCTTCTGAATCTCTGCTTTCCTCTGTCTTCTGATTCACGCACGCACGTCCTCCTATGGCAAGCTGTGTGTTGGTGGATCACCGTTGTCAATGGCTACCTTCCATCCTTCCAGTGAAAACTACGCTCACGCGCTCTGTCACAGCACGGCTAATCACCGGTTGGTTCTCGATCCGGTTGGAATAGAATTTACTATCCTTTTGCGTCTGTCACTAACGCCCAGCCTTCAAGAGTTTGAAGCTCGTCACAGTCATTCAATCCTTGAATCCTACTCGGAATACCACAGACAAGGTTTAGACTTTCCGGATTCTCATGAATGCTGCCATCAGTTCTAGCTTATACCACGGAGATTCTGATTAAGGAATCTCAGAGATACTCATTCAATCGGATATAGAACGGAGGTGGTTGTCAGGCACACGTTCATGGTTTGAGGAAGGTGATGAATGTCACTGATCATCACCTTCATCACAGTTAAGCGCGAATGAACATCTTAGATAGGAACAAGCGTATTTGAATGGAAAACAAAAATACTTGCATTAATTCATCGAGACACAGCAGAGCTCCTCACCCCCAACAATGGGGTTAAGAGACTCATGCCGTCAGAGTATACAAAGTTTAGATCTGAAATGTCATGAGATACAAAATAAGTCTCTAAAAGTTGTTTAAATACTAAACTAGTAGCCTAGGGTTACAAAATATGAGTGGACTATGATGGATGATGCAGAGGTCCACTTCTGGGGCCCACTTGGTGTGTGCTGGGGCTGAGATTTGAGTGAGTCACGTGCAGAGGCCATTTGTGGAGTTGAACGCCAGTTTTTATGCCAGTTTGGGCGTTCAACTCCAGTTTTTGATCCTATTCTGGCGCTGGACGCCAGAATTGGGCAGAAAACTGGCGTTGAACGCCAGTTTACGTCGTCTATCCTTGTGCAAAGTATGGACTATTATATATTGCTGGAAAGCCCTGGATGTCTACTTTCCAATGCAATTGGAAGCATGCCATTTCGGGTTCTGTAGCTCCAGAAAATCCAATTTGAGTGCAGGGAGGTCAGAATCCAACAGCATTAGCAGTCCTTTTTCAGCATGAATCAGATTTTTGCTCAACTCCTTCAATTTCAGCCAGAAAAATACCTGAAATTACATAAAAACACACAACTCATAGTAAAGTCCAGAAATATGAATTTTTCCTAAAAACTACCAGAAATAGACTAAAAACTAACCAAAGCATACTCTAAACTATATGAAATTATCCCCAAAAAGCGTATAAAATATCCGCTCATCACAACACCAAACTTAAACTGTTGCTTGTCCTCAAGCAACTAGACAAATAAAATAGAAGACTAATAGGTTGAGAAGCAATAATATCTCAGAGTTTTTGAATGAAGCTCAGATTCTAATTAGATAAGCGGGACTAGTAGCTTTTTGCTTCTGAACAGTTTTGGCATCTCACTTTATCCATTGAAGCTCAAAGTGATTGGCATCTATAGGAACTCAGAATTCAGATAGTGTTATTGATTCTCTTAGTTCAGTGTGATGATTCTTGAACACAGCTTCTTTATGAGTCTTGGCCGTGGCCCTAAGCACTTTGTTTTCCAGTATCACTACCGGATACATAAATGCCACAGACACATAACTGGGTGAACCTTTTCAGATTGTGACTCAGCTTTGCTAAAGTCCCCAATTAGAGGTGTCCAGAGTTCTTAAGCACACTCTTCTTTTTGCTTTGGACCTTGACTTTAACCGCTTAGTCTCAAGTTTTCACTTGACACCTGCACGCCACAAGCACATGGTTAGGGACAGCTTGGTTTAGCCGCTTAGACCAAGATTTCAGTCCTTTAGGCCCTCCTATCCACTGATACTCAAAGCCTTGGGATCCTTTTTAATTGCCCTTGCCTTTTGGTTTTAAGGGTTATTGGCTTTTTCTGCTTGCTTTTTTTTTTTTTTTTTCTGCAAGCTTTGTTCTTTGCTGCTTTTTCTTGCTTCAAGAATCATTTTTATGATTTTCAGATTATCAATAACATGTCTCATGTTCATCATTCTTTCAAGAACCAACATATTTAACAGTCTTAAACAACAAATTCAAAAGACATATGCACTGTTCAAGCATTCATTCAGAAGACAGAAAGCATTGCCACCACATTTAACCAATTAGAATTTGTTTTATTTAAACTCGAAATTTTATTGCTTCTTATTCAAAAGATCTACTATTTTATTCATGTTTAATGATGATGAGAAAAATAAACTATAGCTTAATTGGAGATAAAATCAAATAGATACTAATTACTATTATATGACTTCTAAGGTAAACTTTTTATAAGGACACTGTCACAGAGTTAAGGCAGAAATTGGAAATTAACAACCTTTATTCTGGGGGTATGGGGGTTCCTCTGATCCTTGGGAGGCTTGGTATTACAGAAGACTTTTGGCGCTTCAGTTCCCTTAAGTCACGTCCCTGCTCCTCTTGTTCTTTAAACATCTGGGTCAGCATTTGACTGTGTTCCTTCTGTTGTTTTATTATTTGCTCCATAGCTTCCTGTATCTTGGTGACAGACTTCTCAAGATATTCCCAATATTCCGCTTGAGGAATCTCTGGGAGGAATTCCTGTGCTCTCTTCTTGATAAGATCCTCCTGTGCTTGTTGTCTCTCCATTGATGCTTTGGTGATTGACTTTTCAATTAGGATATATTCAGTTATTCCCATCTTGACTCCAGCGTCCTTGCAGAGCAGAGAAATCACGCTTGGATAAGCTAACCTGGCCTCTCTTGAATTTTTGTTAGCAATCTTATAGAGCTCTGTTGAAATCAGCTGATGAACCTCCACTTCCTTTCCCATCATAATGCAATGAATCATCACTGCTCTTTTAACTGTGACTTCAGAACGGTTGCTGGTGGGCAACAGAGAATGCCCAATGAAGTCCAGCCATCCTCTGGCAACTGGTTTGAGATCCTCCCTCTTGAGTTGATTTGGGACGCCCTTTGTGTTAGTGGTCCACCTGGCTCCAGGGATACAGATGTCCTCTAGAATCTTATCCAGGCCAATGTCTGCTCTCATCATCCTCCTGTTGAAGGAGTCTGGATCATCCTTTAGCTGAGGTAGCTTTAGTATCTCTCTGATCTTGTCAGGGGTGGTATGAACAATTTTTCCCCTGACCATGGTCCGAAATTCGTAGCAGGCAGTTCCAGATAGTCTTTGCTTGTCAGTCTGCCACATATTAGCATAGAACTCCTGGACCATGTTCCTTCCTACTTTCGTTTCAGGATTAGCTAGGACTTCCCAGTTCTTGATTCGAATTTGCTCCTGGATCTCCGGATATTCATCTTCTTTCAGATCGAATCTCACTTCTGGGATCACTGATCTCAGACCCATTACTTTAAGATAATGGTCTGAATGTTCTTTAGATAAGAACTTCCCTTGATTCCAAAGTGGTTTTGGAACGCTCTCTTTCTTGCCCCTTGGAGTGTATTGTTTCCCTTTGAGAGCCATAATCTTAGTAGTGATCTCGGATAAACACACCAAACTTAGAGGTTTGCTTGTCCTCAAGCAAAAGAAAAGAAAGGAGAGGGATAGAAGGAGATTGAGTAGTACTTGTTGATGAAGGAGGGGGGGCCGAACCCAATTTAAAGGGGTGGGGGGGTGGGTTTTCGAAAAATTGGAAGAGATAAGAAAAAAAGATTGAGTTGAAAAAGATAAGATAGAAGATAGAGTTTAATTTTGAAAAGATATGATAGATTTTTGAAAAAGATAACTCTGAATTTTGAAAAAGATAATATGGATATTTGAAAAAGATATGGATTAGTTGAAAAGATTTTTGAGTAAAAAAGATAGATTTGTTTTCAGAAAAGATTTTGAAAAGAGTTGGATTGAATTTGGAAAGATGGATTTTTTTTTTTTTTGAAATTAAGGATTTTAGAAATCAGGGTTCTTGATATGTTCATGTAAAAATCATGCATTGAAGCATAAAATTTGAAATTAAAATGGAAATACGTGTGGGTTTACTGGATTTGGCTCCTCCCTGTCCTCCTGGCGTTTGAACGCCCAAACACTGCCTGTTTTGGGCGTTCAGCGCCCAAATGCTGATCTCCTGGGCGTTCAGCGCCCAGTTGCTGCCATTCCTGGCGTTCAACGCCCAGTGGGTGGCCATTTCTGGCGTTGAACGCCCAAATGCTGCCATTACTGGCGTTCAGCGCCCAGTGGATGCCCATTTTGGGCGCTGAACGCCCAAAATGCCCCTTTACTGGCGTTTTCTTGCCATTGAGCTCTTTTACTCTGTTTTGTGTGCCGAGGTCTTCTGTAAATGATTATTTACCTTGTTGTCAATGAACTCTATATAAAAAATAAAGATAGAAATAGGGCAAAATGCTTAGAGGATTGTTGCCCCATGGCTGGGTTGCCTCCCAGCAAGCGCTTCTTTATTGTCTTTAGCTGGACCTTGCTGAGCTTTTAATCTAGCTTCAGCCTTGAGCATTCTTGCTCAGTGTTGCCTTCAAGATAATGCTTGATTCTCTGTCCATTGACAATGAACTTCTTATCAGAATCAATATCTTGAAGCTCCACATAGCCATATGGTGACACACTTGTAATCACGTATGGTCCCCTCCACCGGGATTTCAGTTTCCCGGGGAATAGCCTGAGTCTAGAGTTAAACAACAGGACTTTTTGTCCTGGTTCAAATATTCTAGATGACAGCTTTCTGTCATGCCATTTTTTTTATTTTTCTTTATAAAGCTTGGCATTTTCGAAAGCTGTGAGTCTGAATTCCTCTAGCTCGTTTAGCTAGAGCAATCGTTTTTCTCCAGCTAATTTGGCATCAAAGTTTAGGAATCTGGTTGCCCAGTAGGCCTTATGTTCCAGTTCCACGGGCAGGTGACATGCCTTACCATACACCAATTGGTATGGAGAGGCCCCTATAGGGGTCTTGAATGCTGTTCTGTAGGCCCACAGTGCATCATCCATGCTCCGTGCCCAATCCTTTCTACGGGTATTTACTGTCCGTTCCAGGATTCTCTTTAATTCTCGATTAGAGACTTCAGCTTGCCCATTGGTTTGTGGATGATATGGAGTGGCTACCTTGTGGCGAATTCCATACCGAACCATGGCAGAGTAAAGCTGTTTATTGCAGAAGTGAGTGCCCCCATCACTGATTAGTACTCTAGGGACACCAAACTTGCTAAAAATATGTTTCTGGAGGAACTTCAGCACTGTTTTAGTATCATTGATGGGTGTGGCAATAGCCTCAACCCATTTTGATACATAATCCACTGCCACCAGAATATAAGTGTTTGAGTATGATGGTGGGAAAGGTCCCATGAAGTCAATTCCCCATACATCAAACAACTCTATTTCCAAGATCCCTTGTTGAGGCATGGCGTAACCATGAGGCAGGTTACCAGCTCTTTGGCAACGGTCATAATTACGTACAAACTCTCGGAAATCTTTATAGAGTGTGGGCCAATAGAAGCCACATTGGAGGACCTTGGTGGCTGTTCGCTCACCTCCGAAATGGCCTCCATATTGAGATCCGTGGCAATGCCATAGGATTCTCTGTGCTTCCTCTCTGGGGACACACCTACGGATAATTCCGTCTGCACATCTCTTAAAGAGATAGGGTTCATCCCACAAGTAGTACTTTGCATCAGTAACTAATTTCTTCTTTTGTATTCTATTGTACTCCTTGGGTATGAACCTTGCAGCTTTATAGTTTGCAATATCGGCAAACCATGGTGCTTCCTGAATGGCAAATAGATGCTCATCAGGGAACGTCTCAGAGATCTCAAGAAAGGGGAGGGACGTCCCTTCCACTGGCTCTATCCGGGACAGATGATCAGCTACTTGGTTCTCTGTCCCTTTTCTGTCTCTTATTTCTATATCAAACTCTTGCAGGAGCAATACCCATTTAATGAGCCTGGGTTTTGAATCCTGCTTTGTGAGTAGATACTTAAGAGCAGCATGGTCAGTGTACACAATCACCTTTGATCCTACTAAGTAGGATCTGAACTTGTCAATGGCGTAAACTACTGCAAGTAATTCCTTTTCTGTGGTTGTGTAATTTTTCTGGGCATCATTTAAAATGCGACTGGCATAATAAATGACATGCAGAAGCTTGTCATGCCTCTGTCCCAATACTGCACCAATGGCATGATCACTGGCATCACACATTAACTCAAATGGCAATGTCCAGTCTGGTGCAGAAATGACTGGTGCTGTGACCAGCTTAGCTTTCAGCGTTTCAAACGCCTGCAGGCATGCTGTGTCAAACACAAATGGCGTGTCAGCAGCTAGCAGGTTGCTTAGAGGTTTTGCGATTTTTGAAAAATCCTTTATAAACCTCCTATAGAATCCTGCATGCCCCAGAAAGCTTCTGATTGCCTTAACATTAGCAGGTGGTGGTAATTTTTCAATTACCTCTATTTTTGCTTGATCCACCTCTATTCCCTTGTTTGAGATTTTATGCCCAAGAACAATTCCTTCAGTCACCATGAAGTGACACTTTTCCCAGTTTAAAACTAGATTGGTTTCTTGGCATCTTTTCAGAACAAGTTTCAGGTGATCAAGACAGGAGCTGAATGAGTCTCCATATACTGAGAAGTCATCCATGAAGACTTCCAGAAATTTTTCCACCATGTCAGAGAAAATAGAGAGCATGCATCTCTGGAAGATTGCAGGCGCATTACATAGCCCAAATGGCATCCTTCTATAAGCAAACACTCCAGATGGACATGTGAATGCTGTTTTCTCTTGATCCTGGGGATCCACTGCAATCTGGTTATAGCCTGAATAGCCATCCAAAAAGCAGTAATAATCATGACCTGCTAGTCTCTCTAGCATCTGGTCTATGAATGGTAAAGGAAAATGATCCTTTCTGGTGGCTGTATTGAGCCTTCTGTAGTCAATACACATGCGCCACCCTGTAACTGTTCTTGTAGGAACCAGTTCATTTTTTTCATTATGAATCACTGTCATGCCTCCCTTTTTTGGGACGACTTGAACAGGGCTCACCCAGGGGCTATCAGAAATGGGATAAATAATCTCAGCCTCTAGTAATTTGGTGACCTCTTTCTGCACCACTTCCTTCATGGCTGGATTTAGCCGCCTCTGTGGTTGAACCACTGGTTTGGCATTATCCTCCAATAGGATTTTGTGCATGCATCTAGCTGGGCTTATGCCCTTAAGGTCACCTATGGACCACCCAAGAGCTGTCTTATGTGTTCTTAGCACTTGAATAAGTGCTTCCTCTTCCTGTGAATTTAAAGCAGAGCTTATGATCACTGGAAAGGTGTCACCTTCTCCTAGAAATGCATATTTCAAGGATGGTGGCAGTGGCTTGAGCTCTGGTTTAGGAGGTTTTTCCTCTTTCAGAAGAAAGTTCAGAGGCTCTTTCATGTCCCCTGAATCCTCCAAATCAGGCTGAACATCTTTAAAGATGTCTTCCAACTCTGATTCGAGACTCTCAGCCATGTTGATCTCTTCTACCAAAGAGTCAATGAGATCAACTTTCATGCAGTCTGTTGATGTGTCTGGATGCTGCATGGCTTTGACAGCGTTCAACTTTAACTCATCATCGTTGACTCTCAGGGTTATTTCCCCCTGTTGGACGTCAATGAGGGATCGTCCAGTTGCTAGGAAGGGTCTTCCTAGAATGAGAGTAGCACTCTTGTGCTCCTCCATTTCCAGCACAACAAAGTCAGTGGGAAAGGCGAATGGCCCAACTCTGACAATCATGTCCTCAATCACGCCTGATGGGTATTTAGTGGAACCATCAGCAAGTTGGAGACATATCCGGGTTGGTTTAACTACTTCAGTTAAGCCAAGCTTCCTGATAGTGGATGCAGGTATTAGGTTGATGCTTGCCCCAAGATCGCATAAGGCTGTCTTGGTGCAATCACCTTCCAATATGCATGGTATCAGAAAACTCCCAGGGTCTTTAAGCTTTTCAGGAAAGCTTTTCAGAATGACTGCACTGCATTCTTCAGTGAGGAGAACTCTTTCTGTTTCTCTCCACTCCTTTTTATGACTCAAGATCTCTTTCATGAACTTGGCATAAGAAGGTATTTGCTCAAGTGCCTCTGCAAAAGGAATCTTTATTTCAAGAGTCCTTAGATAATCTGCAAAGCGAGCAAATTGCTTATCCTGCTCCTCTTTCCGGAGTTTTTGAGGATAAGGTATCTTGGCTTTATATTCCTCAACCTTAGTGGTTAAAGAAGCCTTTTTAGAGGGGTTGTTATCAGCACTTGTGTGTGTCTGATCCCTCACTAGCAATTGAGTACCAGAGTCAGAAGCTAGAGTGACGTTAGACGCCAACTCACTGTCTGTTCCTGGCGCCTGAATGCCAGAAATGTGCCCATTGTGGGCGTTCAACGCTGGATTATGCCCCCTTCGGGCGTTCAACTCCAGATTCTTGCCCATTTCTGGCGTTGAACGCCAATCCTGCCTTGTTTCTGGCGCTGAACGCCAGTTTTGGGCATGGTCTGGGCGTTCAGCGCCAGCCTTCCACCCATTTTCTGGCGTTTTAGTGCCAGAATTATTTTTCCCTGGGCTCTTACTGTCCTCAGGGGAATCTTTGGTGGGTCGCTCATTTCTTGAATTTTTGATGCCTTGAGGTGGGGTATTTAATGTTTTCCCACTTCTTAATTGAACTGCTTGGCATTCTTCTGCTATTTGCTTTGATAGCTGCTGCTTTGTTTGCTTAAACTGTTCATCCATATGTATATTAGCTATCCTTGTCTCCTGTAACCTGTCTTTGAATTCAGCTAGCTGTTTTGTTAGAAAATCTAATTGCTAATTGAATTCAGCAGCTTGTTTACAGTACTGAATTCAGCAGTTACTGTTTTAACCTCTTCATTCATGGAAGGGTTGCTGCTTAGATACAGATGCTGATTCTTGGCAACTGTATCAATGAGCTCTTGAGCTTCTTCAATTGTCTTTCTCATATGGATAGATCCACCAGCTGAGTAATCTAAAGACATCTGAGCTCCTTCTGCAAGCCCATAGTAGAAGATGTCTAACTGAACCCACTCTGAAAATATTTCAGAGGAGCATTTTCGTAGCATCTCTCTGTATCTCTCCCAGGCATCATAAAGAGATTCATTATCTCCATGTTTAAAGCCTTGGATGTCCAGCCTTAGCTGTGTCATCCTTTTTGGAGGGAAATATTGATTCAGGAATTTTTCTGTCAGCTGTTTCCATGTTCTTATGTTGGCCTTAGGTTGGTTATTTAACCACCTCTTGGCTTGATCTTTTACAGCAAATGGAAACAGTAATAGTCTGTAGACATCCTGATCTATTTCCTTATCATGTACTGTGTCAGCAATTTGTAAAAATTGTGCCAGAAACTCTGTAGGTTCTTCCTGTGGAAGACCGGAATACTGGCAACTTTGCTGCACCATGATAATGAGCTGAGGATTCAACTGAAAGCTACTAACTCCAATGGAGGGTATGCATATGCTACTCCCATATGAAGCAGTAGAGGGGTTAGAATATGACCCCAAAGTCCTCCTGGACTGTCCATCTCCACTTATGTCCATGATGGATATATGGATATAACTTGGACTAATTTATCTTTTTATTTATTTTATTTTATAAGAAGTAAATACTTAAATAAAATAAAATAACTAAAAAGAATTTGAATTTTGAAATAATTTTTTTTTTTCGTAAAAGAAAATAAAAATTAATTAGTTAATAAAAAAAAGAACTTTTTGAAAAAGAGGGGAGATATTTTCGAAAATTAGAGAGAGAGAGTTAGTTAGGTGGTTTTGAAAAAGTTAAGAAACAAACAAAAAGTTAGTTGGTTAGTTAGAACAAATTTTGAAAAGATAAGAAGTTAGGAAGTTAGAAGAGATATTTTGAAAAGATATTTTTGAATTTAGTGACGAGAGAGAAAAACAATAAGATAGTACAAGATTTAAAATTTTTAGATCTAATGCTCCTTGTTTTCGAAAAATTTGGAGGGAAAACACCAAGGAACACCAAACTTAAAAATTTTAAGATCAAGACACAAGGAAAACTCAAGATCACTTTGAAGACTCACAAGAATACAAGAACATGAAGAAAGAACACCAAACTTAAAATTTTTAGAAAACCAAACCAAAATTTTCGAAAACCAAAGGGAAATCAACAAGAAAACACCAAACTTTAAGTTTGGCACAAAATTTAATAGAGAAAATATTATTTATGAAAAAGAAGGTTTTGAAAAGAATATAAAAGACTCTAACCCAATTACCAAGAACACAGATTGACGCTCTAGCCAAATGAGTTATGGGACCTTCAAAAATTTTGAGAAAGATTATTTTTGAAAACACCAAACTTAAAGTTTGGCACAGGATTTAATAGAAAAATTATTTTGAAAAAGGTTTTTTTAAAAAATATGATAGCCAATTATCATGAACATAAACACCACGTTCTAAATAACTGAGCTATAAGTTTAAAGTATTTTAACAAGGGATAAATAATAAAAGACTCTAAACCAAAAAAAAAAAAAGAAAGATTTTTCCTAATCCAAGCAACAAAATAATCCGTCAGTTGTTCAAACACGAACAATCCCCGGCAACGGCGCCAAAAACTTGGTGCACGAATTGTGAATCACACTTTTCACAACGCGTACCACTAACCAGCAAGTGCACTGGGTCGTCCAAGTAATACCTTACGTGAGTAAGGGTCGAATCCCACGGAGATTGTTGGTTTGAAGCAATCTATGGTTATCTTGTAAATCTTAGTCAGGAAGTCAATTATGTTTATCAGTTGAATTATGAATAACTAAGAGAGCATAAATTAAAGGTTACTTGTTGTGCAGTAATGGAGAGTATGTTGGAGTTTTGGAGATGCTTTGTCTTCTGAATCTCTGCTTTCCTCTGTCTTCTGATTCACGCACGCACGTCCTCCTATGGCAAGCTATGTGTTGGTGGATCACCGTTGTCAATGGCTACCTTCCATCCTTCCAGTGAAAACTACGCTCACGCGCTCTGTCACAGCACGGCTAATCACCGGTTGGTTCTCGATCCGGTTGGAATAGGATTTACTATCCTTTTGCGTCTGTCACTAACGCCCAGCCTTCAAGAGTTTGAAGCTCGTCACAGTCATTCAATCCTTGAATCCTACTCGGAATACCACAGACAAGGTTTAGACTTTCCGGATTCTCATGAATGCTGCCATCAGTTCTAGCTTATATCACGGAGATTCTGATTAAGGAATCTCAGAGATACTCATTCAATCAGATATAGAACGGAGGTGGTTGTCAGGCACACGTTCATGGTTTGAGGAAGGTGATGAATGTCACTGATCATCACCTTCATCACAGTTAAGCGCGAATGAACATCTTAGATAGGAACAAGCGTGTTTGAATGGAAAACAGAAATACTTGCATTAATTCATCGAGACACAGCAGAGCTCCTCACCCCCAACAATGGGGTTTAGAGACTCATGCCGTCAGAGAATACAAAGTTTAGATCTGAAATGTCATGAGATACAAAATAAGTCTCTAAAAGTTGTTTAAATACTAAACTAGTAGCCTAGGGTTACAAAATATGAGTGGACTATGATGGATGATGCAGAGGTCCACTTCTGGGGCCCACTTGGTGTGTGCTGGGGCTGAGATTTGAGTGAGTCACGTGCAGAGGCCATTTGTGGAGTTGAACGCCAGTTTTTATGCCAGTTTGGGCGTTCAACTCCAGTTTTTGATCCTATTCTGGCGCTGGACGCCAGAATTGGGCAGAGAACTGGCATTGAACGCCAGTTTACGTCGTCTATCCTTGTGCAAAGTATGGACTATTATATATTGCTGGAAAACCCTGGATGTCTACTTTCCAATGCAATTGGAAGCATGCCATTTTGAGTTCTGTAGCTCCAGAAAATCCAATTTGAGTGCAGGGAGGTCAGAATCCAACAGCATTAGCAGTCCTTTTTCAGCCTGAATCAGATTTTTGCTCAGCTCCTTCAATTTCAGCCAGAAAAATACCTGAAATTACAGAAAAACACACAACTCATAGTAAAGTCCAGAAATATGAATTTTTCCTAAAAACTACCAGAAATAGACTAAAAACTAACCAAAGCATACTCTAAACTATATGAAATTATCCCCAAAAAGCGTATAAAATATCCGCTCATCAGGAGGCATAAGAAAGCAATTGGGTGGAGTTTGGCAGACATAGTAGGCATCAACCCTCAAGTATGTGAGCACAGAATATTTTTAGAAGAGGGAGCAAGACCTGTCCGTCAACCCCAAAGAAGATTGAATCCCACTATCTTGGAAGTTGTCAAAAAGGAAGTGACCAGACTATTGGAAGCAGGTATCATCTATCCCATTTCAGACAGTGAATGGGTTAGCCCAGTACAAGTGGTGCCCAAGAAGTCTGGAGTCACTACAGTGAGGAATGAG
This sequence comes from Arachis hypogaea, assembly GCF_003086295.3. Taxonomy (NCBI): domain Eukaryota; kingdom Viridiplantae; phylum Streptophyta; class Magnoliopsida; order Fabales; family Fabaceae; genus Arachis; species Arachis hypogaea. The sequence goes on along the minus strand of NC_092055.1, from coordinate 88,577,167 downwards.
CATGGAGAGCTCATAGCAACTAGAGTTCAGAATGCTTGGAGAGTCTGCATTGATTACAGGCGTCTCAACCAAGCTACCCATAAGGATTACTACCCACTTTCATTCATTGATCAAATGATGGATCGCCTGTCAGGTAAATCACATTATTGCTTTTTAGATAGTTACACAAGTTATTTCCAGATTCATATAGCTCCTGAGGTTCAGAAAAAGACCACTTTTACATGTCCTTTTGGGACTTATGCTTACAAGAGAATGCCCTTTGACTTGTACAATGCACCAGCTACTTTCTAATGGTGTATGATGAGTCTTTTTTCTGATCTTATTGAGGACTGTATGGAGGTTTTTATGGATGATTTTAGCGTTTATGGTGATTCTTTTAGCCTTTGCTTAGATAGATTATCTAGAGTATTAGATAGATGTGTTAATACAAACCTTGTATTGAATTTTGAAAAATGTCATTTTATGGTAAAACAGGGGATTGTATTAGGACATGTGGTATCTAATAATGGCATTTCTGTAGACCCAGTAAAGGTGAGTGTTATTTCTAGTTTACCTTACCCCTCTTCTGTGAGGGAAGTCCGTTCGTTCCTTGGCCATGCAGCTTTTTTACAGGAGATTTATTAAGGACTTTAGTAAGGTAGCACTTCCCTTATCCAGATTACTACAGAAGGATATTGAGTTCAAGTTCAGTGAAGATTGCAAGCAAGCATTTGATAAGATGAAGGCCGCCCTAACTCAAGCTCCAATTGTGAGAGGACCAGACTGGAGTCAGCCGTTTGAAATCATGTGCGATGCTTCCAACCATGCAGTAGGAGCAGCGCTGGCTCAACGTGAAGGTAAGGATCCTTTTGTTATTGCTTATGCGTCTAAGACTTTAGACGCTGCGCAGTCCAATTATACTACTACTGAGAAAGAGCTTCTTACTATTGTTTTTGCTCTGGATAAATTTCGAGCTTATTTACTTGGTACTAGAGTAGTAGTGTATTCAGACCATGCAGCTTTAAAGTATCTATTATCAAAAAAGGAGTCCAAACCAAGGCTCATACATTGGATACTGCTATTACAAGAATTTGATTTAAAAATAAAGGATAGGAGTGGAAACCAAAATTTAGTGGCAGACCACTTGAGTCGCCTTGAGCACATTAAGGATGATTCTGCTCCTATAGATGATAATTTTCCATTTGATAACTTGCAAGGAGTATCTGAGGTATCTCCCTGGTATGCACCTATAGCTAATTATCTAGTTAGCCGCACATTTCCTCCTAACTTTTCTAAGCATCAAAGAGACAAGCTGAAAAGCGAGTCTAAATATTATATATGGGATGACCCATATTTATGGAGATGTGGCGCTGATCAGGTAATTAGACGGTGTGTGCCCCAATCGTAATTCCAGTCCATCTTAGATGCCTGTCACTCATCTGAGAGTGGAGGACATTTTGGCCCTCAAAGAACTGCTAGAAAAATCTTGGACTGTAGATTCCGGTGGCCTACTCTTTTTAGAGACGCTGCTGAATTTTGTAAACCTTGCCCCCTGCCAAAAATTTGGTAATATATCCAGGAGGGATGAGATGCCTCAACAAATTATGCTTTTCTATGAAATTTTTGATGTTTGGGGCATTGACTTCATGGGTCCGTTTCCAAATTCTAATGGTTATTTTTATATATTATTAGCTGTGGACTACGTTTCCAAATGGGTGGAAGCAATTCCTACCCGCACTGATGATGCTAACACTGTTGTTTCGTTTGTGAGAAACCATATTATCTGTCGCTTTGGATCCCCACGAGCAATCGTGAGCGATCAAGGCACCCATTTTTGTAACAGGAGACTAACAGGATTAATGAAGAGGCATGGGATAATTCATAAGGTTGCGACAGCATACCATCCTCAGACTAATGGGCAAGCCGAGGTGTCAAATAGAGAGATAAAGTGTATCTTGCAGAAGATAGTCAAACCTCATAGAAAAGACTGGAGCACCAGGCTACAAGATGCACTCTGGGCATACAGAACAGTATACAAAATACCCATTGGGATGAGTCCGTTCCGCTTAGTTTATGGAAAAGCTTGTCATCTCCCTGTTGAGGTAGAGCACAAAGCCTTTTGGGCAGTCAAGGAGTGCAACATGGGGATGGAGAACGCCGGAGCTGAAAGGAAATTGCAACTGCAAGAACTGGAAAGCCTTCACCTAGAAGCTTATGAGAACTCAAGACTATACAAGGAAAAGATGAAGGCTGCACATGATCAGCACATGAAGAGGAAAGAGTTCCAACCTGGGGATTTAGTCCTCCTTTACAAATCTCGTCTGAGGCTCATTCCAGACAAGTTGTGATCCAGATGGGAAGGTCCATACAGAGTAGAGGAGGCAGAACGGTACGGAGTTTATCACCTAAGTCATCCTTCAAGTTCTGAACATATCAAAGTTAATGGACAACGCCTGAAGCTATACCATGGCGAGAAGATGTAGAAAAACAATGAGCTTGAGATGATTGAGCTAGTGGAGCGTCCAACTTACGGACGTTAAAGCAAAGTGCTAGGTGGGAGACAACCCACCATGGTATGATCGTTCTTTTCTTTATTTTTAGTTTTTCATATTCAATAACTCTTCTCTTTATCAGTACTTTCGTGCATCTGCATCTACATATTTATAAAAAAAAAAGGGAGGTGCCACGCGACGCGACCGCATCAGCGACGTGTCCACATGGCAAGGAGAGGAGAGAAAAATAACAACCAACAGAGAGTCATGCTGGAGCGTGGCTGGAGGCGTGCCAGTGGCACAAATCAACCCACGCGACCGCGTCGCTGACGCGTCCACGTCATATGGGCATAATGGCCTCCCACGCGACCGCGTGCCCCAAGCGGTTGCGTGCCCTGATTTTCGACGTAAAACGGGTGCACAGCTGAAAGTTGTGCTAGAGTGGTGCTGGACTGGCGCTGGAAGCGCAATTCCCCTCATGCGATCGCATGCCCCACGCGGCCGCGTCGTACCCCATACACTGCCCACTCACGCGATCGCATGCCCCACGCGATCGTGTCACCTAAAATTTGGCATTTAATGATTTTGAACAGAGAGTTGTGCGAGTGCGAGGCAACCCTCGCGCCACTGGCACAAACTAGGTCACGCGACCGCATGACCAATGCGACCGCGTCCCTCACCTTAAGCGCAAGTCGCGCGACCGCGTGCCCCATGCGATCGCGTCGCTTGCGCCGCACAGCTCAACCTAATTTTGTCAATTATCATATCTTTTTCTTCTCCAAATCCTAATTTCTCTTTTCCCTCCTTATTTCTTCCTCCTCCCTTCTTTCTTCTATCTCACCTTTCACTCTCTATCTCTCTCACCTCCATTACCAAGGTTTTATTTCTTCCCTCTTTCCTTTTCTCTCATTCTTCTTATTTTATATGTTATTTTCTTTTCTTTCTTTTTTTTTCTTTTCATTATTCATATTTTCCTTTTTCTTCTTTCCTTTTTACATGGTGTTAGAATTTTATTTGAGTCATTATTCTTCCTTATATGCTTGTGGATTGTTGCAAATTGTTTGGTAATTATATATTATTTTCTTTAAAGGGTTGCTTGCATGTTCACTTTACTACTTTCTATACTTTATTTACCTTGCATGCTATGTGTTTGTGAAAAAGCCCATATGGCATTATGCACTTTTCTATGTTATTCTAATATTCAACGCTTGCTTTTCACAAATTCCCTTTACTATTATATTAATTGAATTTAATTGTCAATACAAACGTGATGGTTTGTTACCAAATAATGCTTGGTCTATGCTACTCATGCCCTTTTCCGGCATGCCAATAAACACCTTGCATTCACTTGTCACTATATGCACTAGCTATTTTCCTTCGATGACTTTTCACATGTACTCATGAGCGTGTGTTAATGTCAGTTACCTCCTAATGTACATTTATCACCACCTTTTCCGTTCTCTTCATTGCTATATATCTCTTTGAATTCAATTTACTTTCTCTTCCCCTTTCAGGATGGCCACCAAGAAAGGAAAAGAGAAAGCTACTCCCAAACCCCCAACAAGGAGAGGAACTAAAAGAGCACTAGTGGTAGAGCCTTCTTCAACTGCAGTCAAGCCCTCAACAAAAAGAGTTAAGAGGATCATCAAGGTTGATGAAAAGGAGAAAGACTTTCCAGCAAAGGACACTGCGCGATTTCCAAATCGCTACTGTGAGCAGATGTTCCATATTCTAGCTGAAAGGAATTACAACAACGAACACCTTCTTATCCTCCCGCCCAATATTGCTACTTTTGTTGAGCCGCAAATTGAACGAAGACAATGGGGTTTCCTACAGAGACAACCAAGGCAGGCCAATCTTTCTTGGGTAGTCGAGTTCTACTCTAACTTCTACCTGCTTACCCTGCAGTCTGTCTTTGTTCATCAGAAGCAAGTACCCATTACAGAAGAGGCCATTCAAAAAGCTTTAGGTCTTCCCCCTATTCCAGAAGGATTGGACGCCTTTCAAGAAGCCGCACTCAAGAGCCAGAAGTACCAATTTGACTGGGAAGCTGTTCTCAGATTTATCACACTACTTGGCAGCCGTTGGATCTACGGATACCATTGTACCCGCCCTAAGGGAATATCGGCTTCAGCACTTACCTTGGAGGCTCGCATATGGGCACAGATCCTGTCCCATTACGTCTTTCCGAGCACTCACGAGTCCTCCTTCACTGCGGACATGGCCGTTCTACTATGGTGCATCCTTACAGACCAGCCTCTGAATCTACCAAGACATATCCGGAATGGCATGGGACACGTACAAATTGTGGGCAACTTACCTTTTCCCACCTTGGTCTCAGATCTTGTCTCAGCAGCTAGAGTTTCTTACAGAGCTGGAGACACCAAAGCCATGCTTCCACGGGATGATCAGTATGTCCCCAATGGGAAGTACCTTAGACTTCCAACAGCCACTACAAGCCTTTCCATTGCTCCGGTTGAAGATATCCCTTCTTCAACACCACAAGCACCTACAACAGATGAACTGCTCCAGCAGATAATCAAAAGATTGGATCGGCAAGAACAGAAAGCGAAGTTAAGAGAGCGCCGTAATGAGCGCCGATTCAAACACCTCAAGGAGCTACTCAAGGGACACTTCAAGGACTCAGACACCCCGGACTCCACCTCTTTTACCAGCACAGGGAGCCATGATGGTCCCAACTGTGGAGATACTGCAACCAGCCCACCCCTGTTCCTGACAGATGGCACGGAGGATGGTGCAAAACCTTAAGTGTGGGGAGGTCGGTCAGTACCTGACTTTCGGAGGTAATTTCTCTTCCTAGCACCAATAAATTAGGATATTTAGTTAGATTTTCTTTCTTTTATAGAATAGGATAAATTGCATAGTAATAGGTTAGTTGCATGCATGCTCTACTTGATTAAAAAGACAATAAGTTCCTTCTAAGACTCTATCTTTGGAACAAAATTTCACTAATTTTTTAAAAAAAAAATTTATGATAAATCTGCTTGAAGTTGTATTTGGAACATGATTATTTTTGAGCTAAAGAACACACAACCTGTGAAGATTTGAGCCTTTATGTATGGTTACATTATTTAACCATAAACATTTTATTCTTGTGTGTTTATTTCTCTATGATTGTAATCTATATTTTGTTTCATCCTATATGTCCAATATTTTTTATATTCGTATGCTTGCATATGATTGAGGCCATTATTTGTTTAAACTCACTCATCCAAATTAAGCCTACCCTTTTCAATTACCTTTGTACTGTTAACCACTTTGAGCCTTTCTATATTTCACCACATTACTAGCCTTAAGCGGAAAAACAATTGTATATCCCAAATTGAATCTTTGGTTAGCTTAAGATAGAATTGTGTGTGCTAGTTAAATATTGGAAATTGTGGGAACAAAAGTTATTAAGGGAATGTATCATGATAATACAATGGGAATTTGGATACCTACTCATGTGAAACTATAAGAATTAAAAATTTATGTGCATTGATAAGCTATGTTTATTTTTATATCTATAAAAAAAAATCAATAAATAAATGAGGGGACAAAATCACCCCAATGCTGAATTAAGAATTCAAAGATCAATGCACATATATATAAAAAAAATTAAAATAAAAAGCTGATACATGAGTATGGAATGCAAAAGGGAATTCTGGGTAGCTAGGTACAAATTCTAAGGTTACACTAAATATATATAGGTTAGATTAAAGCTTGGGTTAATTAAAGATTCAATTTATAAGCTCACTTAACCATATATGTACCCCTACCTCTACCTTGGCCCCATTACAACCCTGGAAAGACCTCATGATGTTTGCATTGGTATGTTAACTGTTGTTGATTGATTAGGAGAAGAACAAAAGTTAGAGAACATGATTAGAGAAGGATAGAGTGATTACCCTACACACTAGAGAGATTAGAGCGTACATAATCATCAGTGAGGGTTCAATGCTTGAATTTCCATGTTCCCTGCTTTCATAAGCTATCTTCTTGCACTTTTATCTGTCTTGCTGTATAATGATAGAATTAGTGGAATTTGATTTGTAATTGTTTTGAAGAGCTTATTTACTTTTGATTAAGTGGGAAAGAATCATAAAGTTGCATTCATATATATAGGATTGCATTGCATTGCATGAGTTTCTACATGTTCATATTTGTTTATTTTATCTCCTTCAATTGAGCATGAGGACATGCTAATGTTTAAGTATGGGGAGGTTGATAAACCACTATTTTATGGTTTATATTGTGTTTAATTGTGTGGTTTTATCATGATCCTGACCCACTTATTCATTAAAATAGCATGCATTTATATTTCCTTCCTGAAATTATTACATGAGTGAAAACTGCTTCCTAGAGACTTTTAATTATACATTTTACTTCTCCTTTATTCCATTCGATGCCGTGATCTGTGTACGACGCGGAGGCGTGGACGACGCCCCCGCGTGGTATGCGCGATCTGCATAATTTGCAGCATCGCTGGGGGCGATTTTGGACCCTATTTTGGCCCAATTTTCGGACCAAAACAGCAGACTAGAGCCATAGAACATGCAGAAACCAAAAACAACATTCATTCTACACAGTTTTAGTTTTTAGATCTAGTTTTACTCCTCCTCTAGGTTTTCTCTCTACACATTCATAGTTCTTAGGATTTAATTTTCACTTACTTTTTTGGCATTGGAACACTGAGAAGAATTATTACCTCATCAAGACTTCGTCATTCTAGTTCGTTTTCTTTACTTAGCTTCACTCTTCCATGTTCTTTGCTTTGTTAATTTTACCATTGGAATATTTTTAGGATTATTTAATACAAGGATCACCTTTATTTTTAATTGACTATTTCGGTTTTTATTTACAATGTCTTCCTTTAATTCCTTTTTATATGCTATGAATTTTACATTCACAATGAGCGAGTAGTTCCCTAACTTGATGGGGAATTGATTGAAAGGAACCCTTGAGTTGGAAAGCTTGAAAAAAAAATTGTAATTGGGTTTATGGTTGGATTGCCTCCTAATCACTAACACCAATCCCTTTTAATTAAGTGGATTGCAACTTGTGAACGGACGTAGCATCCCAACTTGTTTGACTTTCCTTCACCTAGCGAAGGATAACTAAACAGGACAACCTTCAATTGTCATTTAATCCTGAGAGCATTCCAACAATAATAGGGATTCTAACTAATCAATTCCCAGTCAAGGCTTTTATTTACACTATTCAAATTCACCAATTTAATTTCCTGTTTGCTCAATTCAACCCTTTTTGAAAACCTCTGATTAATAAAATAGCACACTTTTCTGCAACTCGTTGGGAGACGACCTGGGATTCATACTCCCAGTATTTTAATTTCAATTTTCTGTGACATCTTTCTAAATTGATAGGAGGATTTCTGGCGAATTAAGAACTATACTTGCAACGTATATATTTTAACTATTTTTAATTTACCAATTTCAACCCGCATCAATGACGCTGACAAGGAGACCACCATTCCATGGGGTGGGTGGGTGCACGAGAAGCCCCCACCCAAATGCCGTTCCCGAGCCAGAGCAGTGGAGGAGGCAGCTCAGCCCCCATCGTCAGCAGCAGTAGCAGAACCCCCCTCTACTTCAGCAGCCGCAGCATCTTTATCACCACCAGCACCAGCACCTGAGCCGACTTATCTGTTGGTGCAGTACCTGCTTCGCTTCATGGAGCGCTTCGAGCGTCGTGTCATGCGACGTCTCGATCGCATCGACCAGGTGTTTGTATCACATGGCATCGAGCTACCGCCGCTCCTAGATTCTCCCACTTCAAATGAGCAGGATCAGGAGGAGGAGCCGGCTGAGGAGCTGACTCATCAGGATGTACCTCCAGAGACACAGGCCACCACTGAGGTCCAGCAGCCTCCTGAGGATCCACAACCATAGCCAGTCCCAGTCCCACAGCGCAAGCCTGAGGAGCCCGGTGCGATTGTTGACCCCATCCCGAGCTTCAGCAGTAGCATCAAGGACGATGCTTGATTCTAAAGTGTGAGGAGGTCACCGTTCGTGACCGGTGTTTGCATTTATGTGGTGAACTTTCGGACATCCATCCTTAGTTTTTGCTACTTTATGTTATTTTTCACTTTATATTTGAGATCATTTTGGGATACTGTATATATTTGCTATTGTAGATACTCTTGTTTTGGTCGTTGCATACTTATATATATATATATATATATATATATATATATGTGTGTTTTGCATCTTAGTTGTTGATTGTGATTAGAAAAGTGTTTTGGATTAACAGAATTCTAGTTAACCCTTTTTATATAAGAATTGTGTTTTGATTGAAAAAAGGGTAAACTAGGAAAATTTTCAAAATTTTTTAAATCACAACATTGCACTGGAATAAGCTTAGTCAATATGATGAAAATTTCCAAGAATTTCATTTTTAGGGTACCACCCAATTGGTTGAAAAAAAAACTTCTAGAACTTGCTTGAATTATACACTTGTGGATCATGTTTTGAACAAAGAACACAAGCATGTGAGATTTGAGCCTAATTGTGTGGTTACATCCTATGACCACTTATTTTCATTCTTGTGTGCATTATTCTCTTCCTATGAGTGTAATCTTTGATTTGTTTGATTCTTTATGTACATTATTTTGTGTATACATGCATTTATATGATTGAGGCCATTGTTCAAATAAGCTCACTTACCCAAATAGCCTACCTTTTATCTTCCATTGTCAACCAATTTTGAGCCTATGCTTAACCCAATTGTTCATAATTGTAGCACATTATAAGCTTAAGTGAAAAAAACAATAATTGTCCCTTGTTTGGATCTTTGATTAGCTTAGGCTAGTGAGAGTGTTTACTACTTGATTTTGGGAAGGTTGGGTACATTGGTTAGAGATAAAAGTGTATTTATGTTTTTGTTGAAAAATTCTCAAGAATTGGGTACATACTCATGTATTAATCATATGTAAACCATATGCATTGATGTTCTTGTATATATTTAGTTTATATATATATATATATATATATATATATATATATATATAATAAAAAATACTTTAGATTTTGCAACAAAAAGGGAACAAAGGGTCCCAAAGTTTAAGGTTTCATAAAGTCAATGCATATGTGTGGTAATCAAAAAGTAAATGCATGAGTGTGTGAAAATTGAAGAATGGATAGCCAGGTTGTCATAGGTTAGGTAGGAAGTTTAAGTTAATCAGGGATTCAAATGATAAGCTCACTTGACCATATGCATCCTACCTTGACCCTAGCCCCATTATAACCTATGGGAAGTCCTCTTGATATTTGTATGCATGCATGAAATAATTGTTGATTGTTAGATGAAAAACAAATCTTGGAAAGCATGATTAGGGGAGAATTGAGTGAATCAACCCCATACACTTGAGTGCATAGAGCGGATACACATCCGGCGAGGGTTCAATCGCTCAATTACATGTTTTCACCCATGATCATCTTTTCGTGCAAGTTTGTGAACTCTTTCAATGATTCAATCCAATTGTGGTTTGCTTTGATTGCTAATACCTTAGCTCTTGTGCTTGTATGTGTATTCTTGAAGATTGATTTATTGTGACTAAGCTATTGCATCATGTAGATAGGTTGTATATACATAGATTGCATTTAGTTAGTTGCATTGAATTAATGTTAATACCCTTTGCTTCTTCTTGATTTTAGCATGAGGACATGCTTAGTTTAAGTGTAACGACCCAACTTCTAGCATGTCTTGATCATACTAGAAATCGAATGTTACCAACTTATTTTTCCTTTTTGTATTATTAATTAATAAATATAAGCCTATACGTTGTTAAAACCCCGCGAATTTTACAAGTAAATTTTTTTTTAACAAGAATAATTTAAAGTCGCATACCTTCCATATATCAAGGGATAATTAAACATTCACATACATAAGACAAAAGATAACAGAATATGGAACAACACACTATAATATACATCATGTTACAGAAGTGGCTCAGTTATATAAGCATAGAGCTATGGTACAGCACCCCTAAGTCAGTGACTCATATAGTATATACATATATGTACATAAGACGCCCCAGGGCCTGGCCTGACCAAAAGCCCCTAAGCTGGCACCAAGGCTAGCCTAACTCTATGATATGCCTATTCCCTCTAATCATGCTAACAAAAGTGAGGGAGACACTCTAATGTACTGAAGTTATACTAGGCGTCTCAAAAAGTCTCCTCAATCCTGGCCTAGAGTACCTCACAGAAAATCACCGGGCGAATGGTGATGCTCGCCTGCTGGCGCCTCGCCTGGCTCATCGTCATCGCTGTCAGAGGAGATAACTATGAAGTTAGGATCTTCCTCTGGATCTTCTTCTTCCTCGTCCTCTTCTTCTGCCGGAGTGATAGCAGAGGAACCACTGCTGGCCACAGGAACCATGAAAAGATAGCTACCAAACAAAATACAGTCTGGAGAAGGAGGTGGCACCTCCATGATCTGATCATACTCATGTCCCTGCTGCTCATCAAAGACAGGAGGCTCGATCGGCTAAGGTAAAGGATGAAGCTCGGGTGGCAACACAGGAACACCCCACTCATCAAGGACAAAAGGTGCAGGAGGTGCCTCATGGATAAGCTGGGCAGGTATAAGCTCGTCACATAGAGAAGGTTCAGGTGGAGGAGGATGGTCAGGTGGAGGTGGCATCTGCTCCTCAGGATGAGGTATCCCAGGTCCGCCGGGGTGTAACCAAGATAAAGGAAAATCATAGGGTGCATTAGGATTAAAGTATGCTATCCTAATACTCGCCATGCACCGGGTTCTCGTGGATGTACGGTGGATCAATCTCGTAGAATAGGACTCCCGTGTCCATCTGTAGAGGTGTAAGGGGTAAGAACTGGGGAGTTCTTAGTAAGGTCGGGGTTTACAGTTAGGTTCATTTGTAATGTCCGTGGTCATAGGAGTATAAATAAATGTAGAGTAATATGTACATAACAGCAACATAAACTAACACATGAACAAGAGAGAAAATAGGAAGTAAATGCACATTCACACATTAGTATGCAATCACACAGTTATGCTCAAACAAACAAGGAATAGAACAAGAACACAAGAAGATTAGCAATAAATAATGCACAAACAAGTATGATGCATGTCTGTCCCTACTGCAGGTAATGAGCTCATTTGTCGGTTTCTACCTGTACCCGACGCAATCCGACCCTCCAAGTCAGATAAGGCCTTCCCAGAACTTAATCCCAGATTAAGTACCGCATACCCTCTACCAAGTACTCTCGACTTGCAGGGCTGGTATTTGCTCAGGTCTCAATATACCGCAGGTATGCGAGTCAGGCCTCTACCAAGCATTCAGCTTGCAGGGCTGGTACTACTCTACCGCAGCCTGTCTGGGAAGCAACATCACAATACGGGCGTCCCCGCACAACATTCACAAGCATTGCCCGAAGGCTCATAATTCACATATAACCATACTCTCCATCACTTAGCAATCATCATAAATCAAGCATTACAACATCACAGAAAGCTCATTTTACAATTCTCTGTTTACTCTCTAAGGTCAGGTACACAGCTATATCACTTTTAACTCCTTTTCTTTTTAACTTAAACACAGGTTTCAAAATCTTGTTTCTTTACCTCATATACCTCTATATCTTCTCTTATACCTCTTCTTAGGTGTTTAGTAAAGGAAATTAGAGAATTCTGGACTCAAATCTGCCTTCCTGAGGCTTTCAGGGAAAACTATCTTTTTATCAATATTTTATTATTATTAATAAAATAATATTATTATTAAAGTAACATTATTAATAAAATAATATATTAATATTTTATTATTAAAATAATAATATTTTATTTAACTTTCAAAAATTGCATTTTGACCCCCGGACTTCTTGGAAATTGCACTTTGACCCCTATAACTTTAATATTTGCACTTTAGCCCCTCAACTTTTGATTAATTAATTTTCAACCCCAAACTTTTTAATAATTACATTTTGACCCCAAAACTCCTTGAATACACGTTTTCATGTTCTTCCAAAAACCAAAAACATTTTTTTTCAAAAGTTCATCAGATTTCTGCTTGATTTTCAGCTAGTTTTTCAATCTTTTCGAAAACCGATTTGAACCCGATTTTTATCAAACCAAAGATAAACTTTTCAGCCATCAAATACACATCAAATAAGCATCAAAAATCATGATTTCCATGGCTGGAATGTCACGTTTCCCAGCAGCACCAACAGCCACTTCAAATCCATCATAAACATGATTTTCAAGCATTAAACAACAAGATTCCATGATCAAACCCTCACACATACACCCAAAATCAAATCTCAAGAAACAAGATCTGATTTAACACTTCAAGAACAAAGCCAATCATTGATTAATTTACCAAACCTTACCTTCTTTGCTGCTGTCCGAGATTGCACCAAAAATAAGCTTCCAGAATCACTTTTACGCCTATTTTAACATCAAAAACAACTTTAGAATCTTATGAACCATGAAGGCTGAAGCTTCATGATGATGAAAAGAAGGTTTTCCTCACCTTAAGGTAACTAGAAATCACGTTTTCTTGGAGCTTTTGATGATTGAATAAGAGATCCTAAGAGAAAACATGAAGAAAACATCATTAACTTAAGGAACCACCATGGCCGAATCTTCAAGGAGGAGGAGTAGCCTTCATACCTTGATTTACTCCATGAAAAGTGACATAGAAATGAAGAGGAGGAAGAGGTGAACACTTTGGTAAGATTAGATTTTTGGTAGGGTTTCGGTTTGAGAAAGAACGGAGAAAGTAGCTCAGGTGTTCATGGAAACTTCGTGGTTTTCTTTCATGGTGTTCTAAGCTTTTCCAAGAACAAAAATGATAGCCAAGCTGTCCTAGGGAGGCCGTGGCTTTTGGATGATGATTATCCAAAAGTTACTTGTCAAAATATCTCAGAAATGGATAATTACTAAAGCTAGATGTATTAGAACTTAAGTAATTACACTATTAATGGATAAACATTAAGTTACTTAGTGTAAATGACACTAGTAACTGGATAATCATAAGAATAAAAGATATATGATGAAGCATTAGCAGTGCTAAGTTCATCTAAGAATGCCGGTATTATCCGTTACCGGTAGATTTCAAGCTCAGTTATTATATTACTAAACATAGATCAACATTAATCACAGTAGAAAAGATAATAATATAATATTTTGAATAAAATAATAATATATGAATATTATATTAATATAATTTTTCTCTCGAAATTTGTGACCGGCTCGTCACATAGAGACTAACCACAGAAATCAGAATTTTGAAATTCGGGCCCGAAGTGGCTCAAAAATGCAACTCTTCGCGACATGCCTACATAGATTAGGAGAGGTGTCCTGTGCAATCAAGCTGCTGACTCAGCAGCTTGATGACGCAGCACCTGTACAGTGGAGGTGCTTATATGCATAGAAATTCCTAAAAATTCTGTAAAAATTCCGTTTGATCCCGAAAAAGCGCCGTTTCTTCGGGGCTAGGCCGTTACATTAAGTGTGGGGAGATTTGATAAACCCCGATTTCGTGATTTATCTTATGCTTATTTTGGGGGATTTTATCACCTTTTTCCACATTTATTCAATGAAATAGCATGGTTTTGTAATTCTCCCTTGACTTTTGCTTAAATGTAAAAACATGCCTTTTAGGCCCTAAATTGGTAATTTTGATTCATTTTAATTTCATTCGATGCCTTGATATGTGTGTTGAGTGATTTTAGGTTTATAAGGTAAGTATTGGATGGAATGAATGAGTAGAAAAGTATACAAAGGGGAGAATGCATGAAGAAACAAAGATTGGGAATGCATCAAAGGACGCACGCGCGCACAAGGCCCGCACGCGCAAAAGTGGTCTCGACTATAGACGCGCACGTGTACGTGCCGCATCTGCGCAGATGGAAAAATTTGCCAATTGACGCACCCGCGCACATGGCGCGCATGCGCCAATACTCTTACCTGGCCCACTTAAAGGCAAAACGCTGGGGGCGATTTTTGAGCTGCCCAGGCCCAATTCCAACCTGTTTCTGAGTGTATTTCATGCAGAATTGAAGTCCAAGCAAAGGGGGAGCAATTAGCTTAGCCAACATGAGCCTTTAGTTAGTTTTCTAGAGAGAGAAGCTCCCTCTTCTCTCTAGAATTAGGTTAGGATTAGGTTAGATTATCTTAAATTCATGTTCAATTACTTGATCTCATCTTATTTCTTTTTTAATTTCTCATCTCTACATTTTGATTCTCTTAATTGTGATATTAATTTCTCATTTTGCTCTCTTTTGTAATGATGAACTCATGTTGAATTTGATTTACTTTTAATGCAATTTAATGTTTGATGTTTCTTTATTGTGGATTTGAGTTGTTGATCTTACTTTTCTTGCACTTAGTAGTTGTTAGATTTTATTATTCTTGCAATTTATGATGTTTACTTTTATTGCACTCTATGTGTTTGATGAAATGTTCTCTTTAGTTTTCGAGTAGTTTCGTCAACTCTTGGTCTAAGCCAAGGGAATTGGGTAGTCTTGAGTCATCGAGTATGATGGAATTGTTGATTTGAGAACCCATGGTGATCAATTTGATACCCATTGATGCTAACCCACTACTAAGTTAATTAGTAGGTAGGTTAGGACTTAAGGATTGATGTGATCAAATCTATTTGATGTACCTCAAACTTAGGAGTAGATTTTACGTACTTAGAGCTTTTGGGAAGTAGACTTAATAGGTTGGCCTCTCATGATTAACAATATTCGGTTTGTTGACAAGGATGGTGATCTCAATTACCCAAGTCTTAGCCAAGAGTTCTCTATTTTGCTTTCTTTACTTACTCACTTAATTTACTTTCTTGCCACCTCATGAACCAAAACCCCTGTTTTTAGCCCTTCATAGCCAATAACTAAGCACTACATTATTTCCTAGGGAGACGACCCGGAGTCCAAATACTTAGGTTAATTCTTATTTGGGGTTTGCTCTTTGTGACAACCTAAAAAAATTTAATTTGATTTGAGGATTAACTATTGGTTTGGACTATACTAACAACGGGATTATTTTGTGGAATTCCGAACCAGTGTAAATCCTCTCATCAATGTTCTTCCTCTGAAGAGATGAAGATATTGTTGAAGAGCAAGTTGCTCAGTATCTAGGAGTAATCATGAAGCTGAATGCCAAGCTATTTGGTAATGAGACTTGGGAGGATGAACCTCCATTGCTCATCAATAAACTGAATGCTTTGGAGCAACTGAAATTACCTCAGAAGAAACTGGATCCCGGAAAATTCTTATTACCTTGCATCATAGGCACCATGACCTTTAAGAAGGCTCTGTGTGACCTTGGTTCAAGTATAAACCTCATGCCACTCTTTGTAATGGAGAAACTTGGGATCTTTGAGGTACAACCTGCAAGAATCTCACTAGAGATGGCAGAAAATTCAAGGAAATAGGCTTATGGACATGTAGAGGATGTCTTAGTGAAGGTTGAAGGCTTTTACATCCCTACTGACTTCATAATCCTGCACACTGGGAAGGATGAGGATGAATCCATTATTCTTGGAAGACCCTTCCTAGCCACAACAAGAGCTGTGATTGATGTGGATAGAGGAGAGTTAGTCCTTCAAATAAATGAGGACTACCTTGTGTTTAAGGCTTAAGGATCTTCTTCTGTAACCATGGAGAGGAAGCATGAAAAGCTTCTCTCAATACAGAGTCAAACAGAGCCCCCACACTCAACTTCTAAGTTTGGTGTTGGGAGGCTATCATCAAGCTCTGAGTCTCTGTAAAGCTCTCTAAGAGCTCACTGTCAAGCTATTGACATTAAAGAAGCACTTGTTGGGAGGCAACCGAATGTTATTTAATTATATTTATTTATATTCCATTGTTATTTTATGTTTTCTTTAGGTTGATGATCATGTGAAGTCATAAAAACAGCTGCAGAATTTAAGCAAAATGAAAAACAACATCAAAAATAGCACACCCTGGAGGACAGACTTACTGGCATTTAAACGCCAGTAAGGATAGCAGAATGGGCGTTTAACGCCCTAGCATTCTGGGTATTAAACACCAGAATGGGCAACACTCTGGGTGTTTAACACCAGAAAATGGTGTCTGGCGTCTGGCTGGCATTAAACGCCAGAAATGGCAGACAGACTGGCGTTTAACGCCAGAAAAGGGTGTCTGACGGGCGTTAAACGCCAGAAAAGGTTGTCTGGCTAGCGTTAAACGCCAGAAAGGGGCAGCAGAATGGCGTTTAACGCCAGGAAAGGTAGCAGAGCTGGCGTTTAACGCCAGAATTGGCACACTAAGGGCGTTTGAACGCCAGAATTGTGCAGGGAGCAGAATTCCTTGACACCTCAGGATCTGTGGACCCCATAGGATCCCCACCTACCCCACCTCTTCTTCTCTCCTCTTCACACCTTTCCATAACACTCTTCCCCAAATACCCTTGACCAATCCCATCAATAACTCTTCCCCAAATACCCTTCACCTATTAAATTTTACCCTCTTCTCCATAATCTGTTCACCACTCGCATCCATCCATCATAAACCCCACCTACCTCACCATTAAAATTCAAACCATTTCCCTCCCAAACCCACCCATTCTCACACGGACTCCCTCTCTCCCCTATAAATACCCCTCCTCACTCCCTTCACTTTCACACATTATACACACTACTACCCCCCTTGGCCGAAACCACTAATACCCTCCATCTCATGCATTTCTTCTTCTTCTACTCCTTTCTTTCTTCTTTTGCTCGAAGACAAGCAAAACTTCTAAGTTTGGTGTGGGAAAAGCTCTGCTTTTTTTTTGTTTTTCCATAACCATCAATGGTACCTAAGGCCGGAGAAACCTTTAGAAAGAGGAAAGGGAAGGCAATTTCTTCCACCTCTGAGTCATGGGAGATGGAAAGATTCATCTCAAAGGTCCATCAAGACCACTTCTATGAAGTTGTGGCCAAGAAAAAGGTGATTCCCGAGGTCCCCTTCAAGCTCAAAAAGAGTGAATATCCGGAGATCCGACATGAGATTCAAAGAAGTGGTTGGAAAGCACTCACCAACCCCATTCAACAAGTCAAAATCTTAATGGTTCAAGAGTTCTATGCTAATGCATGGATCACTAAGAACCATGATCAAAGTGTGAACCTGAACCCAAAGAATTGGCTCACAATGGTTCGGGGGAATTACTTGGATATTAGTTCGGAAAATGTGAGGTTGGCATTTAACTTGCCAATGATGCAAGGAGATCCTCACCCTTTCACTAGAAGGGTCAACTTTGATCAAAGGTTGGACCAAGTCTTTAGGAACATTTGTGTGGAAGGAGCTCAATGGAAGAGAGACTCTAGAGGCAAGCTGGTTCAATTAAGAAGGCTTGACCTTAAACCCATGGCTAGGGGATGGTTGTAGTTCATCCAACGCTCTATCATTCCTACTAGCAACCAGTCTGAAGTAACAATAGACCGGGCTATCATGATCCATAGTATCATGAATGGAGAGGATGTAGAGGTTCATGAGATAATACCTCTAGAACTCTACAAGGTGGCGGACAAGCCCTCTACTTTGGCAAGGTTAGCCTTCCCGCATCTCATCTGTAACCTATACAATTCAGCTGGAATTGTCATAGAGGAAGACATCCTCATTGAAGGAGACAAGCCCATCACTAAGAAAAGGATGGAGCAAACAAGAGAGCCCACTCATGGACCTCAACAAGAGCATGAGGAAATTCCTCATCAAGAAATCCCTGAGATACCTCAAGGGATGCACTTTTCTCCACACAATTATTGGGAGCAAATCAACATCTCCTTAGGAGAACTAAGTTCTAACATGGGGCAACTAAGGATGGAGCACCAAGAGCACTCCATTATCCTCAATGAAATCAGAGAGGATCAAAGAGCCATGAGAGAGGAGCAACAAAGGCAAGGAAGAGACATAGAGGAGCTTAAGCACTCCATAAGATCTTCAAGAGGAAGAACTAGCCGCCATCACTAAGGTGGACCCATTCTTTAATTTCTTTGTTCTTATTTTTCTATTTTTCGAATTCTATGCTTTATGTTCTGCCTATGTTTGTGTCTTTATTACGTGATCATTAGTGTCTAGTGTCTATGTCTTAAAGCTATGAATGTCCTATGAATCCTTCACCTTTCTTAAATGAAAAATGTTTTTATTTGCAAAAGAACAAGAAGTGCATGATTTTGAATTCTATCTTGAAATTAGTTTAATTATTTTGATATGGTGGCAATACTTTTTGTTTTCTGAATGAATGCTTGAATAGTGCATATTTTTTATATTGTTATTTATGAATGCTAAAATTGTTGGCTCTTGAAAGTATAATGAAAAAAAGAGAAATGTTATTGATAATCTGAAAAATCATAAAATTGATTCTTGAAGCAAGAAAAAGCAGTGAAACAAAGGCTTGCGAAAAAATTAAAGAAAAAAGAAAAAAAAGAAAAAGAAAGAAAAATAAAAAACAAGCAAAAAAAGCCAATAGCCCTTTAAACCAAAAGGCAAGGGTAAAAAGGATCCAAGGCTTTGAGCATTAATGGATAGGAGGGCCCAAAGGAATAAAATCCTGGCCTAAGCGGCTAAATCTAGCTGTCCCTAACCATGTGCTTGTGGCGTGAAGGTGTCAAGTGAAAAGTTTGAGAATGAGCGGTTAAAGTCATGGTCCAAAGCAAAAAGAGTGTGCTTAAGAGCTCTGGGCACCTCTAACTGGGGACTCTAGCAAAGCTGAGTCACAATCTGAAAAGGTTCACCCAGTTCTGTGTCTATGGCATTTATGTATCCGGTGGTAATACTGGTGGTGCACGAAATTGTGATCCTTAACAACGGCGCCAAAAACTTGGTGCTTGGAACGTAATTCACACACTTTGTCACAACTTCGCACAACTAACCAGCAAGTGCACTGGGTCGTCCAAGTAATAAACCTTACGTGAGTAAGGGTCGATCCCACGGAGATTGTTGGCTTGAAGCAAGCTATGGTCACCTTGTAAATCTCAGTCAGGCGGATTCAAGTGGTTATTGAGTTTTAATAATTAAAAGATAAATAAAACATAAAATGGGATAGAGAGACTTATGTAATTCATTGGTGAGAATTTCAGATAAGCGTATAGAGATGCTTTCATTCCTCCTGAACCTCTGCTTTCCTGCTGTCTTCATCTAATCATTTCCACTCCTTTCTATGGCAAGCTTTGTGTAGGGCATCACCGTTGTCAATGGCTACTTCCCATCCTCTCAAGGAAAATGGTCCAAGATACGCTGTCACCGCACGGCTATTCATCTATCGGTTCTCGATCATAATGGAATGGGATTCAGTAATCCTTTTGCGTCTGTCACTATGCCCAGCACTCGCAAGTTTGAAGCTCGTCACAGCCATCCCTTCCCGGATCCTACTCGGAATACCACAGACAAGGTTTAGAGTTTCTGGACCTCAAGAATGGCCGCCAATAGTTCTAGCCTATACTACGAAGTCTCTGATCTCACGATCAGAAGGCTAAGAGATACACATTCAAGCTTGTTTGCATGTAGAACGGAAGTGTTTGTCAGGCACGCATTCATAAGTGAGAATGATTATGAGCGTCACATAATCATCACATTCATCATGTTCTTGAGTGAAAATGAATATCTTAGAGAATAAATAGGCTTGAATTGAATAGAAAAATAGTAGTACTTTGCATTAATTCATGAGGAACAGCAGAGCTCCACACCTTAATCTATGGTATGTAGAAACTCTACCGTTGAAAATACATAAGAATAAGGTGCAGGCATGGCCGAATGGCCAGCCCCCAAAACATAATCCAAGGATCAAAAGATAATCCAAAGATAAAACTAAAGATGTAAAAACAATAGTAAAAAGTCCTATTTATATTAAACTAGTTACTAGGGTTTACAGAAATGAGTAAATGATGCAGAAATCCACTTCCGAGCCCACTTGGTGTGTGCTTGGGCTAAGCATTGAAGCTTTCATGTGTAGAGGTCTTTCTTGGAGTTAAACGCCAGTTTGTAACCTATTTCTGGCGTTTAACTCTGCTTTGCAACCTGTTTCTGGCGTTTAACTCCAGAATAGGGCAGAAGGCTGGCATTAAACGCCAGTTTGCGTCATCTAAAATCGGGCAAAGTATAAAGTTATATATATTGCTGGAAAGCCCTGAATGTCTACTTTCCAACGCAATTGAGATCGTGGCGTTTGGATTCTTGTAGCTCCAGAAAATCCACTTTGAGTGCAGGGAGATTAGAATCCAATAGCATCTGGAGTCCTTCTTCAACCTCAGAATCTGATTTTTGCTCAAGTCCCTCAATTTCAGCCAGAAAATACCTGAAATCACAGAAGAACACACAAACTCATAGTAAATTCTAGAAATGTGATTTTTTATTTAAAAACTAATAAAAATATACTAAAAGCTAACTAAATCATACTGAAAACTATGTAAAAACAATGCCAAAAAGCGTATAAATTATCCGCTCATCACAACACCAAACTTAAATTGTTGCTTGTCCCCAAGAAACTGAAAATCAAATAGGATAAAAAGAAGAGAATATACTATAAATTCCAAAATATCAATGAAACTTAGCTCCAATCAGATGAGCGGGACTAGTAGCTTTTTGCCTCTTGAATAGTTTTGGCATCTCACTTTATCCATTGAAGTTTAGAATGATTGGCATCTATAGGAACTTAGAATTCAGATAGTGTTATTGATTTTCCTAGTTCAGTAGGTTGATTCTCGAACACAGGTACTTTATGAGTCTTGGCCGTGGCCCTAAGCACTTTGTTTTCCAGTATTACCACCGGATACATATATGCCACAGACACATAACTGGGTGAACCTTTTCAGATTGTGACTCAGCTTTGCTAAAGTCCCCAATTAGAGGTGTCCAGGGTTCTTAAGCACACTCTTCTTTTGATTTGGACCTCGACTTTAACCGCTCAGTCTCAAGTTTTCACTTGACACCTTCACGCCACAAGCACATAGTTAGGGACAGCTTGGTTTAGCCGCTTAGGCCAGGATTTTATTCCTTTGGGCCCTCCTATCCACTGATGCTCAAAGCCTTGGATCCTTTTTATTACCCTTGCCTTTTGGTTTTAAGGGTTATTAGCTTTTTTCTCTTGCCTTTTGGTTTAAAGAGCTTTTGGCTTTTTCTTTTTTTTTCGCCATTTTTTTCTGCAAGCTTTGTTCTTCACTGCTTTTTCTTGCTTCAAGAATCATTTTTATGATTTTTCAGATTATCAAATAACATGTCTCCTTTTTTATCATTCTTTCAAGAGCCAACATATTTAACATTCATAAACAAAAATTTCAAAAGACATATGCACTGTTCAAGCATTCATTCAGAAAATAAAAAGTATTGTCACCATATCAAAAATAATTAAACTAGTTTCAAGGATGAATTCAAAACCATGTACTTCTTGTTCTTTTGTGTTTAGAACATTTTTCATTTAAGAGAAGTGATGGATTCATAGGACATTCATAACTTTAAGGCGTTGACACTTTAATACTAATAATCATGTAACAAGACACAAACATAAATGTAAAGCATAGTAAACGAAAAACAGGAAAATAAGAACAATGAGATTAAGGAACGGGTCCACCTTAGTGAGGGTGACGTCTTCCTCTTCTTGAAGAACCAATGGTGCTCTTGAGCTCCTCTATGTCTCTTTCTTGCCTTTGTTGCTCCTCTTTCATAGCTCTTTGATCTTCTCTAATCTCACGGGGGATGATGGAGTGCTCTTGGTGCTCCACCCTTAGTTGTCCCATGTTGGAACTTAATTCTCCTAGGAAAGTGTTGATTTTCTCCCAATAGTTTTGTGGAGGGAAGTGCATCCCCTAAGGCATCTCATGGATTTCATGGTGGGGGATTTCCTCATGCTCTTGTTGAGGTCCATGATCTCTTGTTTGCTCCATCCTTTTGTTGGTGATGGGCTTGTCCTCTTCAATGAGGATGTCTCCCTCTATGTCAATTCCAGCCAAATTGCAGAGGTGACAAATGAGGTGAGGAAAGGCTAACCTTGCCAAAATAGAGAATTTGTCAGCGACCTGATGACAAGTCATCTTAGCCTAGTTTCACTAGCCTTTTTCTTTTGTTTTCAATTAATTTTATGCACTTTCTTAAGCCATAAGCAAGCCAATTGGGTAGATTTCCATGTTTCCTTTGATTCAATCAACCATGTATGAATTCATGCACTTTCATGAGATTTTATACTATAATTGTCATATATTATGAAAAAAAACACAATCTCATGATTTGGGGCAAAGCTTTGATTGTTTTGATTGATTGATGATAGGTGAAAAGAGCTTTGAAGAAGGTTGAAGGAAGAAGGAAGGGCTAGGAGCAAGAGAGAACAAAAAGTTTGAGCCAAAATTTGCCTCAAACTTTAGCTCAAACTTTTAAAAGAGTTGAAAACATACCAGAGAAAAAAAGCTTGAGCTAAAGTTTGCCTCAAACTTTAGCTCAAACTTTTGGAAGAATTGAAAACACTCCAGAGGAAAAAAAGCTTGAGCAAAAGTTTGCCTCAAACTTTAGCTCAAACTTTTGGGAGAAAAGCTTGAGCCAACGTTTGCCTCAAACTTTTTGGCAAACGTTGGCATCACAAAACCAACACCCTGGAGGAGAAAAGCTTGCGCCAACGTTTGCCTCAAACTTTTTGGCAAACGTTGGCGCCACACTTGCACACCCTGGAGGAGAAAAGTTTGCACCAACGTTTGCCTCAAGCTTTTTGGCAAACGTTGGCGCCACACACATTTACAAGGGGGCCAACGTTTGAGCAAAAGTTTGACCTCAAACTTTGGCTCAAACGTTGGTAGCAGCAAGCTTAATCAATCTGGTATGCAAAGTTTGAGTAAAGGTTTGCCTCAAACTTTTACTCAAACTTTTACTCAAACTTTTATGATTTCAACCCGGTTCACAATGGATCTTTCTCCAACTCCAAGAGCAATCAACCAAGGCCTTTATCAACCCAATTCCATCAAGAGCAAAGGCCCAATTCAAGGTTTGAAGACCATTTGAAGAATGTGTATAAATAGCTTAGGATTTAAGTTTTAGGAGAGCTTTCTTGGGAGTTTTGTTGAGTTTTTTTGGAGAGCTTTTGGTTTTGAATTGTTTTGAGCTTTTGAGTTTCGGAAAGGAGAATTGAATTCTCTTCCTCTTAGTTTTCTTGTTTTCAATTTCAATTACACTTGTCTTGAGTCTTGGGTGTTGAGAATTGGGGAAATTCTGTCTCAATCTCACCTTGAGATCTCTTTCTGTTTCTTTTACTGCACCATTGGAGAATTGAGATTTACATTCAAGCTTTCTTCTGATTTGATCTTTAATTTCTTACAATTGAATTCTACATTTGGATCTAGGAAGGCATTGAGATCTAGACTCGGTTATCTAGTCTCTTGGGTCCTGAGATCTGGAGTTTGCATTTTAAATTCTCTGTTTAAAGCTTTTCAAGTTCATTTACATTTCCGTTTGAGATCCGGTTCAATTCAAGTCACTTTCTACTTGTCTAATTAATGAAATTTACTTTTCCTTGTTTAATTTCTGCAAATCCACTTCCCAATTCCCTTTACAATTCAAGCCATTTACATTTCTTTCACTTTAAGATTCTGCAATTTACATTTCTTGCAATCTAAGTTTCTGCAATTTACATTACTTGTTCTTTAAGATTCAGCTTGTTTACTTTCTTTGCTCTTTAATTTTCTGCAATCTACCCTTCTCCCTTTATATTTCAAGCAATTTAGTTTCTGCAATCATAAATCACCCAACCAATACTTGATTCGCTTGACTAAATCAACCACTAAACTAAAATTGCTCAATCCTTCAATCCCTGTGGGATCGAACTCACTCCCGTGAGTTTTATTACTTGATGCGACCCGGTGCACTTGCCGGTTAGATTTGTGTGTTTGGAATTCGTTTTCCGAAAATACACATCACCACCTTGTAGAGTTCTTGAGGTATAATCTCATGAACATCCACTTCTTCCCCAATCATGATACTATGGATCATGATGGCCCGGTCTATAGTAACTTCAGACCGGTTGCTAGTAGGAATGATTGAGCGTTGAATATACTCCAACCATCCTCTAGCTACTGGCTTAAGGTCCAGTCTTCTCAATTGAACCGGCTTGCCTCTTGAGTCAACTTTTCATTGAGCTTCTTCTACACATATGTCCATGAGGACTTGGTCCAACCTTTGATCAAAGTTGACCCTTCTAGTGTAGGGGCGTGCGTTTTCTTCCATCATTGGCAACTTGAACGCCAGCCTTATATTTTCCGGACTGAGATCTAAGTATTTCCCCCGAACCATGGTAAGCCAATGCTTTGGATTGGGGTTCACACTTTGATCATGGTTCCTAGTAATCCATGAGTTTGCATAGAACTCTTGAACCATTAAGATCCCGACTTGTTGAATGGGGTTGGTGAGAACTTCCCAACCTCTTCTTCGGATCTCATGTCGGATCTCCGGATACTCATTCTTTTTGAGCTTGAAAGGAACCTCAGAGATCACTTTCTTCTTGGCCACAACTTCATAGAAGTGGTCTTGATGGACCTTTGAGATGAATCTCTCCATCTCCCATGACTCAGAGGTGAAAGTAATTGCCTTTCCTTTCCTCTTTCTTGAGGTTTCTCTAGCCTTAGGTGCCATTAATGGTTATGGAAAAATCAAAAGCTATGCTTTTACCACACCAAACTTAAAATGTTTACTCGTCCCCGAGCAAAAGAAGAAAGAAAGAAGGAGAAGAAGAAGAAAAATGAAGGAGAGGGACAGAGGTGTGTATTCGGCCAAGGGGAAGAAGAAAGGGTTGTGTTGTACGAAAATGAAGAAGGAAAGAGGGGTTTATATAGGACTGGGGGAAGGTTTAGGGTTTGGCCATTAGGGTTGGGTTTGGGAGGGAGAATAGTTTAAATTTTGGAGGTAGGTGGGGTTTTTGGGGAAGAAAGGATGGATGTGAGTGGTGAAGAGGTGATGGGGAAGAGTGATTGAGGTGATTGGTGAAGGGTATTTGTGAAAGAGAGTTATGAAAAGGTGTGACGAGGAGAGAAAAAAATGTGGGGATCTTGTGGGGTCCACAAATCCTGAGGAGATCCTGTGGGGTCCACAGATCTTGTGGGGTCAAGGACTTAACATCCCTGCTCCAATTAGGCGTGTAAAACGCCCTTAGCATGCATGTCTGGCGTTAAACGCCAGCTTGCTGCTTGTTTTTGGCGTTAAACACCCAAAAGTAGCCTGTTTCTGGCGTTTAACGCCACTTCCATGCTCTGTTCTGGCGTTAAACGCTAGTCTGGTGCTTGTTTCTGGCGTTTAACGCCATCTTGATGCTTGTTTCTGGCGTTAAACGCCAGTTTAATGCTTCTTACTGGCATTTAAACGCCAGTAAGTTCTTCCTCCAGGGTGAGCTATTTTTAAAGCTGTTTTTCATTCTGCTTTGGATTTTTCAGTAGTTTTTGTGACTTCACATGATCATCAACCTAAAGAAAACATAAAATAGAAATGGAAAATAATTAAATATAATTAAATAACATTGGGTTGCCTCCCAACAAGCACTTCTTTAATGTCAATAGCTTGACAGTGAGATCTCATGGAGCCTCACAGATGTTAATAGCATTGTTGGGACCTCCCAACACCAAACTTAGAGTTTGAATATGGAGGTTCAACACCAAACTTAGAGTTTGGTTGTGGCCTCCCAACACCAAACTTAAAGTTTGACTGTGGGGGCTTTGGTTGACTCTGCAGTGAGAGAAGCTTTTCATGCTTCCTCTCCATGGTTACAGAAGGAGATCCTTGAGTTTTAAACACAAGGCTGTCCTCATTCAGTTGAAAGACCGATTCTCCTCTATCCACATCAATTACAGCTCTTGCTGTGGCTAGGAAGGGTCTTCCAAGGATGATGGATTCATCCTCATCCTTCCCAGTGTCTAGGATTATGAAATCAGCAGGGATGCAAAGGCCTTCAACCTTTACTAACACGTCCTCTACTAGTCCATAAGCCTGTTTTCTTGAGTTGTCTGCCATTTCTAATGAGATTTTGGCAGCTTGCACCTCAAAGATCCCAAGTTTCTCCATTACAGAGAGTGGCATTAAGTTTATTCCTGACCCCAAGTCACACTGAGCCTTCTCAAAGGTCATGGTGCCTATGTTACAGGGAATTAGGAATTTACCAGGATCCTATTACATTTGAGGTAATTTATGCCTATCCAATGCATTCAGTTCATTGGTGAGTAAGGGAGGTTCTTCTTCCCAAGTCTCATTACCAAATAATTTGGCATTCAGCTTCATGATTGCACTAAGGTACTTAGCAACTTGCTCTTCAGTAATGTCTTCATCCTCTTCAGAGGAAGAATACTCATCAGAGCTCATGAAGGGCAGAAGGAGGTTCAATGAAATCTCTATGGTCTCTAGATGAGCCTCAGATTCCTTTGGTTCCTCAAAGTGAAACTCCTTATAGGTCACTGAGCATCCTAGGAGGTCTTCCTCACTAGGATTCACGCCCTCCTCCTCCTCTTTGGGTTCGGCCAC
This sequence comes from Arachis hypogaea, assembly GCF_003086295.3. Taxonomy (NCBI): domain Eukaryota; kingdom Viridiplantae; phylum Streptophyta; class Magnoliopsida; order Fabales; family Fabaceae; genus Arachis; species Arachis hypogaea. The sequence goes on along the minus strand of NC_092055.1, from coordinate 88,550,232 downwards.
ACCATGTAAGGTAATGGCCTTGCACTCTCTTTTTGGATTCTCTTCTGTATTGCTTGGGAGAGTACTAGGAGGGGTTTCAGTGACTCTTTTACTCAGCTGGCCCACTTGTGCCTCCAAATTTCTAATGAAGGACCTTGTTTCATTCATGAAACTTAAAGTGGCCTTAGATAGATCAGAGACTATATTTTCTAAGCTAGATGGATTCTGCTCAGAATTCTTTGTCTGTTGCTGAGTGGATGATTGAAAAGGCTCGCTATTGCTAAACCTGTTTCTTCCACCATTATTAAAGCCTTGTTGAGGCTTTTGTTGATCCTTCCATGAGAAATTTGGATGATTTCTCTATGAGGGGTTATAGGTATTCCCATAGGGTTCCCCCATGTAATTCACCTCTGCTATTGCAGGGTTCTCAGGATCATAAGCTTCTTCTTCAGAAGAAGCCTCTTGAGTACTGTTGGATGCAGCTTGCAATCCATTCAGACTCTGAGAAATCATATTGACTTGCTGAGTTAATATTTTATTCTGAGCCAATATGGTATTCAGAGTATCAATTTCAAGAACTCCCTTCCTCTGAGGCGTCCCATTACTTACAGTATTCCTTTCAGAAGTGTACATGAACTGGTTATTTGCAACCATGTCAATGAGTTCTTGAGCTTCTACAGGCATTTTCTTTAGTTGAATGGACCCACCTGCAGAATGGTCCAATGATATCTTTGATAATTCAGACAGACCATCATAGAATATATCCAAGATGGTCCATTCTGAAAGCATGTCAGAAGGACACTTTTTGGTCAGTTGCTTATATCTCTCTGATGCCAAGGCATCATAGGCTAGTTTCACTAGCATTTTTCTGTTAGTTTTAGTTGTTTTATGCATTTTCTTGAGCTTAAAGTAACCAAAAATGGTTAAATGAAGAACAAAGTAATGAACCATCCAAACAATATGATTTTGATGCAAATTCCATGAGTTTTAGTTATATTACTTAAATGCTATGAATGAAAGATTTCTCATGAAATTTTGCAAGACTTTGATGCAATTGTTTGGATGATTTCAGGGAAGAAGAGGCTAAGCAAGGAAGCAACAAAATCAATAAAGGAAGCTTGTATATCACATACGGAGTTTAAGTTCCAGTTTAAGCCTAAACTGGAGCTTAAACGCCAAAATCATGAAGGATAAGAAATGCTGGGATTGAAGTTTAACCTCCAGTTTGACCTCAAACTGGAGGTTAAACGCCAGAATGAAAAGCCTCACTTAAGGAGCATTCCACGTTTAACCTCCAGTTTGACCTCAAACTGGAGGTTAAACGCCAGAATGAGTATGCCAACCAGGGAGGAGTTCCACGTTTAACCTCCAGTTTGACCTCAAACTGGAGGTTAAACGCCAGAACCAGGAAGAGTACCAGGGGCCATTCCACGTTTAAGCTCCAGTTTGACTCAAACTGGAGCTTAAACGTGTTCGATAGTTTTTTCACTCCAGGGTTGCTCTCTCCATCTCCACGTTTAACCTCCAGTTTGACCCCAAACTGGAGGTTAAACGTGTTCGACACCTCCAGGGCCACCATTCCAAGCTTCCACGTTTAACCTCCAGTTTGACCTCAAACTGGAGGTTAAACGTGTTCGACCTCCAGTATGCCTACACCCCTTTCCACGTTTAACCTCCAGTTTGACCTCAAAATGGAGGTTAAACGTGTTCGACCTCCAGGATGCCTCATTCCTTTTCCACGTTTAACCTCCAGTTTAACCTTAAACTGGAGGTTAAACGTGTTCGACTACATTACTCTCCAGGGCTACCTTCTTCCATTTCCACGTTTAAGCTTCAGTTTAACCTTAACTGAAGCTTAAACGTGCTTCTACAAATGGCCTCACTGGAAGTGTCTGGCGTTTAAGTTGCAGTTTAAGCTTAAACTACAACTTAAACGCCACTCTTGAAAAGGGTTTCTGGGCCAAAAATATTGTGATTTAAGTTAGTCTTTGAGCACAAGTATTAACTTAAACTTACTTTGGTATGAAACCCAATTGAATATCATGGTTTATGGGATTGGGCCTGAAGGATTGATGAGTTTGAAATCTCAATTTATTGAGTCATGTGTCATTATTTGATTATCACTAAGTTGGCTCAATAAATGTTACAGGATCTGGATCAACAACCTCATCAAGATTATGGATCATAAACCCAAGGCAAAAGGAAAGCAAGGAGAGGCCTCAAAGCCCAAGAAGCACAACTGAAGCTCAATATAGAAAGTGTATAAATAGGATAAAAGTTAAGTTAGAGGGACTTTTACTTTTCACTTTTAGCTAGTTTCCTTTTCTTTGTAATTGAATTCAGAGCTATGATTCACTAAACCCCCTTTTCATTGGGTTAGGGAGCTCTATTGTAATTCAATGAATCAATAATAGTTTATCTTCTTCTTCAATCTTTTCTCTTGAATTTCGTTAGAAAGCTTCTCGATCTAATTCCATTGAGTAGTTGTCTTGGGAAAGAGACCACTCATACTTGGAATCCTTCGGAGCCTTGGGAAAGGAATGGAGGATTCATGCTAGAGAAGCTTTCTCACAGTGGATTGGATTGGGGTTTGGATGGATATTGTGACATGTAATCCTACCAAATTGTGGTTCATGAAATTGTGTGGTATAATCAGTGATCAAGCATCATCTCTTCTTATGAACATTTAAACCAAGGGATTGGGAATTTGTTTGTTTTTAGAGAGCATTGGTGAGCCAAGGAATTGGGATCCAATCATATAAGATTGCCAAGCAAAATTCAATGAATGCATTGGTTGAGGAAGATATTTACATGTTTTGATTCGGAGATTTCAATATCTCCTAAACCCAATGAATTCCCCATTTCTGATTTCCACTTTCTCTTTACATTCTGCAATTCAATTCTTGCAATCATCCCCATTCCCTTTTAATTTCAGCAATTTACATTCTGCTCTTTAATTCATGCAATTTAAGATTCAGCCATTTAATTTTCTTGTCATTTACTTTTCCCGCCAATTTTACATTCCGCAATTCTCATCTCAAATCTTGATTCCGCTCAACTAGAACACACTTCTAATCCGAATTGCTCACTCAACCAATCCTTGTGGGATTCGACCTCACTCTATTGTGAGTTTTTACTTGACGACGATAACCGGTGCACTTGCCGGAAGGAATTTTGCCGATCGTGCAATTTCCTAAATCGTAGCATAACACGTTTATGCGCATCAAGTTTATGGCGCCGTTGCCGGGGATTGGTTTTCGATTGACAATTCTCAAATTGGAAGCTAACTAGATTGAGCAATTTTCTCTTGCTTTGATTAATTCTGTTCTAGATACTTGTTGAATTTTAATTTCTGCACTTGGTTACATGCTTTCCTTCTTTATGCCTTTAAATCCATGCAACTAACTCACTGACTCACTAACTGTTTGATTTAATTCCTCAATTGATCTAACCATACTCTTCCATTAACCAAGAGTATTTCACTTGTTTGTGTTTGAGCTGTGTTCTTGTATGACAGGTAGGAGAGGAGAGACATCAACTCCTCCATATACCGAACCGGAAAGGACCCTTCATAGACTTAGAAGGGAAGCAAGAGGGAAGAGAGTAGTGGGAGAAGAGGAATCTGAAGGAGAATCTGAGGACAATTTTGAGGAAGCTCTAGATCTCAACATGGATAGAGAAGTTCACAACCATGAGAGAGCTGATGGAAACAATGCCATTCCTGAGAGGAGGGTTCTTAGTTCATACATAAACCCAACCTCTGGGAACTGTGGTAGTAGCATCCAGAAACCACCCATTCAGGCCAACAATTTTGAGCTCAAGCCACAGCTAATATCATTGGTGGAAAATCATTGTTCCTTTGGAGGAAGTGCTAATGAAGACCCAAACCAACATCTCACAAAATTCCTGAGAATTTGTGACACTGTGAAGTCCAATGGAGTCCAGGAAGATGCCTATAAACTGCTTTTGTTCCCATTTTCACTTAGGGACAAGGCAGCTAAGTGGCTGGAATCATTCCCAAGGGGGAGTCTAACCACATGGGATGAGGTGGAAGGCAAGTTTCTGGCACGTTTCTACCCTCCACAAAAGGTCAATAGGCTTCGATCTGAGGTCCAGACTTTTAGACAACAAGATGGTGAAACTCTCTACGAGGCATGGGAGAGATTCAAGGACTTGACAAGGAAATGCCCACCAAACATGTTCCATGATTGGGTGCAACTGCACATCTTCTATGATGGGCTCTCTTATGAATCAAGGAAGGCTGTAGACCATTCATCAGGAGGTTCATTGAACAAGAAAAAGACCGTGGAAGAAGCCATTGAAGTGATCGAGACAGTGGCTGAGAATGAGTACTACTATGCATCAGAAAGGCACAACACTAAGGGAGTCATGGAGCTGAACCATGTTGATACAATTCTAGCCCAAAACAAGGTGTTTGCCAAGCAACTAGCAGAGCTTACCAGGCAATTAGAAACAAAGCAAGTGGCTGCAATACACACACAAGATCAAGAGGAAGTAGGCATTGAAGGAGGTGATTGGGATGAGGTTAACTATGTGGGAAACCAACAAAGGCAATCATATGATCCACACTCCAACACTTACAACCCAGGCTGGAGAAACCACCCAAACTTTGGGTGGGGAAACCAACAAACCCAACCACAAAACCACAAACCTTACAACCACAACCAACAAAACAACTCCACATACCAAAACTCCAACCAAAAATCATACCAAGCCACACAAAACACTTACCCCCAATCATCATATCATGGCCAAAATAATCAACATATCCAACCTAATCCGAACCAACAATTTCAAGATCAATTAAACCGGATGGAAGGAATGATGGCAACCATGAGCCAAGACATAATTGAATTGAAGAGCTTCAGGGATGATGTGAGAACTACCTTAAGAAACCATGGTGAAAAACTCAAAAGGTTGGAATCTCAAGTAGGAGAGCTATCTCAACAGGCACCCAAATCAACTGCAGTGTTCCCTAGTGACACAGAAAAGAATCCTAAGGGGGAACAAAAGAGAGTAAGATGGGAAGAGTGCAAGGCCATCACCATATTGAAGGAAGCCTCAGAAGAAGAAGGAATCAGGTCCTCACAGCAGGAACCAGAAATCTTGAAAGAAGATGTGGAAGAAGTTAAGCAGGAAAGTGGAACTGAGCAAGCCAAGGATCTGCAAAAAGGCATGATGGAGGTATACCAACCAAAAGCACCATTTCCTGAGAGGTTAGGAGGAGGTGAAAAAAGGAAAACCTATTCAAGGTTTCTAGAGACATTTAATTCTCTGCATGTCAATATTCCCTTTCTTGAGATTCTTCATCAAATGCCCACACACATCAAGTATTTAAAGGAATTGTTAAGCAAGAAAAGAGTTTTGAAGGGAGGACAAACGGTAACAATGAACAAAGAATGCAGTGCTCTCATCAAGAAAGACACACTCTCTAAGAAAACGGACCCAGGAAGTTTTCATATCCCTTGCATCATAGGGGAAACAAAAATTGACAGAGGATTCTGTGATCTAGGAGCTAGCATAAATTTGATGCCTCTAACTCTTATGAAGAGGCTACAACTGAACGAGGTGAGATCCACTGATGTAATCATACAACTGGCTGACAAAACTCAGAAGCAAGCTGAAGGGGTAGTTGAAAATGTGCTGGTGAAAGTAGGAGATTATTATTTCCCCACAGACTTTGTCATTGTGGACATGGAGGAAAGCTATTTACACCCTATCATTCTGGGCAGACCATTTCTAGCCACTACTAGAGCGCTCATAGATGTAGAACAAGGAGAACTAATTCTGAGAATACATGATGAACAGCTCATTTTCAAAGTCTTCAAACCTGCATCTGAGCCTGAACCAGAATCTGAAAAGCCCAAAGATGATAGTAGCCATCCATGTTTGGAGGAAAGTAATCCAGCAGCTGAGACTCTAAAACAGTCATTGGAAGGCAAACAAGAGTTGCAAGAGTTAGAGCCACAAGAATCAGTGGAAACAGATCAGAAGGATCCTCCTGACATAAAGGTCAATGAAGAAATCCTCAAGAGAAAGGGAAGAGTGATAGGGAGATTGCCAAGAGGATGGAGAAACAAGAAAATTCCCACTGAAGGTTTTTCTCCAGGAGATAAAGTGATCTCAAGTCATTATCTGCCAATCCCACCTGGCCTCAAGACCATTCCTTCTCAGCTCCCTCAAGTGTTCACAATCAAGAAAGTTCTTTCTTTGGAACATTTAGAGGTCATGAATGAATCAAGAGGGGACGTTTTCATAGTGAGAGGAGAGGACGTCAAGCACTACAATCCACCCTAACAAGGGACAACCGTCAAGCTAGTGACGTTAAAGAAGCGCTTCATGGGAGGCAACCCATGTTTTTAGTATCCTTAATCTTTAATGCTTTGCTTTACATCTAATAAAGTATGGTTTCTTATGCATGAACTTGAATCCTCAGGACAACTATTGATTAAGTGCACTAAACCGTGCATGTAAATTACAATTGGTCTCTAAGTTTGGTGTGCCTGATGGCACTCCCAAATCTTACTCAAATTGAATTCCATCTTTCATTCAAGGTGCACAACCAAACATTAAGTTTGGTGTTCTTTTTGAACACAGTTTATGAAAAGCAAGAAGTTCCTCTGGATTTCAAAATTCATGACAAGTATACCATTCATATGTTTTAATGCTTTAGTTTCAATTACTTAGGGTAGTTACTTTGTTTAGAATCAAAGAGCCAAGGTGACTTTGATTTATTAGAAATATGCACACTCATTAAGGACAACCAATATGGATGTCATGTCATCAGGAGACTTAACCAAAAACTAAGTTTGGTGTCCAAATAATAAGTGTGCATACATGTAGAATGTCACGGCTATAAGCTCATAAAGACAAGCATTGATTTACATGTGCAAATACTATTCATAATTCACATGGACCGAAAAATGATAGCAATTTTGTTTGTTTGTGCAGGTACAAAAGAAAAGACAAAAATGGAGGAAAAAGACAAAGGGAGGTACGTGCTTGGTCAAAAAGAAAATTCATAAATCTTTGAAACTAACACATGGGAAAAGGAAGTTCTGCAAGAAAAGAAAGCTACATGTACAACCTAATGCATCCAGAATACTTCCAAGAAAATGAAAAGCCAATCGTCCTTATCTACAATTCATATATTTACCATCAAGCCACCCTTCACAAACCACCCTAGCCGTTCATTTTTCACTCATGGGCACTATAAAGAACCACTTGGGGAACGAGTCCCACACCATCAATCCTCCTTCATACACTTTTTCCTTCATCATAGCATAACCATCTCTTGCCGAAAACAATCTCACCACACCTCCAACAACACTTCTTGCTTCACCGTGTCAACTTTAGTTGTCACTTACCAAAATGGCAGCTTCATCTAGCCACAAAAGAAGAAAAGACAAGCAGCCAATGGAGGAAAACAGGGGATTCGATGCATGGAGATACAGATCAGTGTTCCATGAGATTCAAGCCGAATGGATGAGACCTAAAACGGTACTAGCTGAGGTCCCCTTTGAACTTGAAAAGGATGAGTTCCCAGGTGTTTGGGAAAAGATCAAAAAGAGGAAGTGGGAGCTCCTAACTAAGCCAATCACTAGAATCAACATCAACTTGGTGAAGGAGTTTTATGCAAATGCAGTAAGGGAGGATCAAACCAAGAACCCCACATACAAAAGCTATGTGAGAGGGGTGGAAGTTGACTTCAGTCCCAAAGCAATCATGAAAACTCTTGGCCTGAAAAACATACATTTCAGCCAAGCAAGTTATGACGAAAGGATGAGAGGAGAACCTGACTATACAACTATTGCTGAAGACCTTTGTGCCATCAGAGCTGAATGGGTGAGAAAAACAAGAGGGGCTCCAAGAGTCATGAGAAGAGGAGACCTAACACCTGAAGCTAAAGGGTGGTATGCAATAGTTAGGAGATCCATCCTACCCACTGCAAACTCTTCAGAAATAGTCCCTAAAAGAGCCATCTTGCTACATTGCATTATGGTTGGAGGAGAGATCAAAGTTCATAAACTCATTGCTGAACAGATACAAGAGTTTAGTGAGAAAAGTGACCCTGAATCCTGGCTTCATTTCCCTAGCACCATCATTAGACTATGCATCGATGCCCAAGTACCACTTGAGGATGAAAGACCTAATTGGCTATATCCTGGGCTGGCCATAACTGCACACAGAATGACTCTTGGCCCAACTCCTCCAAGACATACAAGAAGAAGAAATGAAGAAGGGCAACAAGTGGAAGCCGAGCAAGAAGCAGAACAAGAAAGACAGGAAGGAGAAGACAGAGAAGAAGAGCAAGAAGAGCAAGCAAATCCTGAAAGAAGACAACGAATTCCCAGAGACCCCATGGATATGAGCAGAATGCAGGAAATCATGGAAGGAATGTCTCAACAATACATGAGGTCTCAGGAAAGACAAGAAGACTTTCATCTAAAAATGATGGATATGCAAAGGAACTTTGAATCAAGATTCTTTGATCTGCAAAGGGAACAAAATCTACACTTACAGGAATCCTTCAGCCACATATGCCAACACCAAGATGCCAATGTCTTGGCAATCAAGGAAGCCACCACTTTACAGAATGCAAGATACTCAGTCCAAGCTGACTACAACATCAGTTCGCAAATCAAGCTTAACTACATAGGGGAACATCTACACAAGATGGACCCAGCATTCCCAGCTTATGATGAGTATTTCAAAGGGAGGAAAGAAGGAGAAATAAACAAGGCAATGATCCTTGAAAAAGGAGTGGAAGAAACGATGAAAAAGGCTGGATTCTGGAAAAAGCTCATAAGAAAAGACAAAGGAAGCACAAGTGGTCAAAAAGAGGCAGGAAGCAAGAAGAAGCAGGATCCCAAGAATTAAGAAGAACCAAGCAATAAATAAGAGGTGGTCTCGTTCCTTAATAATCAAATGATAATTGGTGAATTGTCTTTATGAACGTGTTTTCATCATAAGTCATTTAAGTGTTAGGTGGAGTTTTTTTTTTATGAGTCGTTTTTTTTATGTGTGTTTGTTAAGTGCTTTGAATAAAGTGAATG
>NC_092055.1:85435190-85474004 GCF_003086295.3 Arachis hypogaea | reverse complement strand
ACGAAGGAGACATTATTATTGGACCTGGCTCAAGTGTTTGGCACTATAAGGAACATGACATGCGACTCAATCCCGCAAAATGCACCTTTGCAATAGAAGTGGGCAAATTTTTAGGTTTCATGCTCACACAAAGAGGAATTGAAGCAAATCGGATAAATGTCAAGCCATACTCAACATGAAAAGCCCAACCTGTGTCAAAAAAGTACAGCAACTCACGGAGATAAGATCTCCCCTTCTATGCTACTTTAAGGAAGGGAAAGCAGTTCGAATGGAAACAGAATGTGAACAAGCCTTCCAAGACTCAAGGATTTCTTGGGACGGCCACCTATCCTATCTCGGCCACGAAAAGGAGAACCGCTCATATTATATCTCGCAGTAGAAGCCGGGCAATAGCCTCAGCACTAGTCAGAGAAGACAAAAGTGGCAACAAACCGTCTACTTCATTAGTAAAACGCTACGGGATCCGAGTGAACTACCAAAAAATAGAAAAGTTTGCCTATACTCTCGTTCTAACATCTCGACGACTTCGCCCATACTTCCAGGCTCACACCATTAAGGTTCGAACTAACTAGCCCATAAAACAAATATTGCAGAAAACAGATTTAGCAGGTAGAATTTTACAATGGGCAGTCGAGTTATCCGAGTTCGACCTCCAATATGAAGATCGGACGGCCATCAAATCACAGTATCTGGCCGACTCATCGCAGAATTCACAGATGCCCCAGAAATTCCCACAGAATGGAATCTCTATGTGGACGGTTCTTCAAAGGCTGGAAGCGGTGCAGGTGTGATACTAGAAAGCAACCAAGGAACCCAAGTTGAGCTCCCCCTTAAATTCGGGTTCCCGGCCTCAAACAATCAGGCGGAATATGAAGCGTTATTAGCTGGTTTGAAGCTGGCTAAAGAGGTTGGAGCTCAAAAACTCAATATTTACAGCAATTCACAAGTAGTCACCTCACAAATAACAGGGAACTACCAAGCCAAAGATCTCACCATGAAAAAGTATTTGGATAAAACCAAGGAATAGCTCAGACAACTCAGGGAATATAAGATCCGCCACATACCCGAACAAAATGCCCGAGCTGACACACTCTCGAAACTAGCCAACACCAAATCAGGGGGCAACAATAGAAGCCTCATCCAGGAAATGCTACAGAACCCGTCAATCTTGGAGGAGGAAAAAGTCCTAGCCGTAACAAGTCAGGACCAAGGATGGATGACCCCCAGAATTAACTACCTCAAAACAGAAACACTCCCTACAGAAGAAAAGGAGGCAAAGAGGTTAAAAAAGGAAGGCACAGTACTACACTATCATAAACAACATCCTGTACAAAAGAGGGATCTCAATACCATTACTAAAATGTGTGCCGACCAACAACACAAAGGAAGTGCTAGAAGAAGTACACGGCGGCATTTGCGGCAATCATCTCGGAGCACGAGCTCTCGCCAAAAAAGTACTCCGGGAGGGATTTTATTGGCCAACTCTACAGAAAGATGCTACAGAATTTGTAAAGACATGTCCACCATGTTAGAAACATGCCAACTTTCACGTCGCCCCGCCAGAAGAGCTCATCAGTGTAACTTCACCTTGGCCGTTTGCAAAATGGGGACTTGATCTTCTCGGACCCTTCCCCCAGTGATCTGGACAATTTAAATTCCTCATAGTAGGGGTAGACTATTTCACAAAGTGGATCGAGGCAGAGCCCCTAGCCAACGCCAATGCTCAGAAGACGGAAATTCCTATATAGAAACATTGTCACAAGGTTCAGAGTTCAACACTCCATCACCACAGACAATGGCACTCAATTCACAGATGCAGGCTTCAGAAAATTAGTAGCCGACTTAAACATAAAGCACCAGTACACCTCCATGGAACATCCGCAAGCCAATGGACAGGTTGAAGCTGCCAACAAAGTCATATTGGCCGGGTTAAAATGGAGATTGCAAGACGCAAAGGGAGCTTGGGCAGAAGAGCTTCCACAAGTCCTATGGGCGTATCGAACGACACCACACTGCACCACAAAGGAATCCCCCTTCCGGTTAGCATACGGAATAGAGGCAATGATTCCAGTAAAGATTGAGGAAGGATCGCCTAGAGTGATTCATTACAATGAGGGAGCAAATTCCCAACTTCAGAGGGAAGAGCTCGACCTACTACCTGAAATCCAAGAAAGAGCTCGGATCAGGGAAGAAGCACTAAAACGTCGAATGGCTTCCAGATGTAATCAAAGGGTAGTGTCGAGAAGTTTCAGAGAGAATGATCTCATCCTAATCCGAAACGATATTGGAACAACTCGACCAGGAGAAGGGAAGTTGACAGCAAACAGGAAAGGACCTTACCGAGTTATAGAAGTACTTGGAAAGGGCTACTACAGACTGTCCGAACTCGATGGACGAGAGCTTCCCAGATCATGGCACGCCTGCAACCTAAGAAGGTACTACAGCTAGAAAAAGTAAAGATCTCACTACTGGATGCACTCTTTTTCCTGAAAAGGTTTTTTAATGAGGCACCAAGCTGAGACTCAGACATTATCTGACTTAAAGGGACAAATTCCCACATGTATATATTTGCACTTTTCTTTGAATAAAATATATTTTAGATATTCTACAAATCTTCAAGATGCATTAATCTGAAGCATTCATCGTCCGATTATAAAGCAACAGATCGGCATAAAGTGAAAAACAATATCACTGCGCGATCACGATAAAGACAATCGTCCGATAAAGGTGAAAATGTGATTCACCTAAAAGACGATCTAAAGATAGCAACCACCTTCTACAAATTGGCAAAGATGAACACAGAATAATGTAAGAAGTTATCGAAAGTGATCCGGAAAAAGAACCTGACGAGGTCTTATGGATTGCTAAATAATAACTTAAAGACTGGCCGACGTTAGGAAGTTAGACCAACTCAACCCAAGTTATAAGTAAACCCTGGAAAGAGGTATGGCCAACCCTATTAAAGAGGATTACTAGAACTTAGAAGGGCCTGACATGACAAGTCAACCCAAAATGAAAAGTTATAAAAAGTAGTCCCTAAAAGAGACCTGACAAAGGTCCAAAAAAGAGGACTACAAAAATAACTTAGAAAGAGGACGACGCAAAGAAGTCGACCTCCTACAAACAAGTTATAAACGTAGTCCCTGAAAGAGATCTGACAAAGATCCAAGAAAGAGGACTACAAAAATAACTTCGAAGAGATCGACATAGCGAAGTCGGTCTCCAAAAACATAAATTTATAGAAGTAATCCTTGAAAGTGACCTGAACAAGGTCCAAGAAAGAGGATTACAAAAGTAACTTAGAAGGGCCCGACATGACGATGTAGGCCCAAAACATAAAGTTATAGAAGTAATCCCTGAAAGAGACCTGAACAAGGTCAAAGAAAGAGGATTACAAAAGTAACTTAGAAGGGCCCGACATGACAAAGTCGGCCCAAAACATAATGTTATAGAAGTAATCCCTGAAAGAGATTTGAACAAAGTCCAAGAAAGAGGATTACAAAATAACTTGATCCGAGATGACGAAGTCGGCCCAAAACATAAAAGTTATAAACGTAATCTCTGAAAGAGACCTGAACAAGGTCCAAAAAGAGAATTACAAAAGTAACTTTGAAGGGCCCGACATGACGAAGTCGACCCACGTAAAGTGCGAAAGGCTACAAAAAGTAATACTTGGCCGAGACCTCACAAAAGGTCCAAACAAAACAGAATTTTTTGTTTGTTGCCTCAAAGGAATCAAAGCCACAAGACTACCAAAAGCCTAGAAAAAGTGCCTAGACGAGATAAAGATCGACACGATACTAAAGGCGCGAAGTTGTGATGAAAACAAATTCAAAGGGGCTACCCAAATCAGCCCCAAAAACTTGAAAGCTATTTTTTGTTTTTTAGCCTAAAGTTGCTAAATAAGCAACTAAACAAGTGTCAACAGTTAGCAAATGAAATTTACAAAATAAAGAGTTTAAAAGCCCACAAGCCGGGCTATCTACACAATCAAGATAAAAAGTTCAGTTAAACATCAGAAGCCTTCTCAATAGCATCAGTACAAGGTGAAGGAGGGCGAGTCCGAATAGGCACAGCATCCACAGTACCATCGTCCCGGTTTAAGATCTGGCAGTCAAGATCAAAAGCGGGAGGGCCGACCTCGGCAGGAGGAACAGCAGGAGCAAACACCTTGGCAGAAGACACAGGGAGGGGATCGATATCATCATCATCCTCGTCATCAGGGACAATCTTACCATCCCTAACAACATTATCCAAACTGAAGAGAGTAAGGTCGACTTCGGGAGCAATAATCCAAACTTGCTCTTTCAGGTTCTCATAAGCAGCAGTCACGCTGCCAACAAGATGACCCTGGAGCATTCCCTCCCGATAGGATGTAACATAGCTGTCTTTATGCCTCAGTGCCGTGTCCTCGGCCAGCCTTACAGAAGCTGCCAGCGAAAGTGAACTTGCCTTCTCATTCTCCAGATCATTCTCCAACTTGGCTACCTTTACTTCAAGCTCCTCCTTCAGGCCCTTCATCCGATCAAACTCCTGTTTAGCCTCCTCCATAAAGGCTTTGGTGGCGTGGAGAGGAAGATTTTGAGTAGTCCGGTATAGTGCAGGCCCCATATACGCCATTCTAACACTACTTCGAGTTATAAAGTCCAGATGGCGAAGGAGCGACACATCGTCCATAAAAAGGGCACCGTAGGGACCGATTTGTTGATCCACAAATTCAATTGCATTAAAGTCAGGAGCATCAAGGTTGAAAGGCTCAGCTGTTTTTTGTTTCTTGTTGGGAGGAGCACTAGAGCGAGAGGTAGAAGTTGGTGGAGGGTCAGCCAGACCAACCCGAGGAGTAGGGATCACCTTCCTCGGTCCAGGAGAACTCGGCACAGGTGGCTTCACTTGCACTTGGGAAGATCCCTCCCCGGCCGCCTTGGCCGAGATGTCTGAGCAGCAGTCGCCTTCTTTGCCCTTTTGAAGGCCTTCATGGATTCATTGTTTTTTGACATCTCTGCAAACACAAAACCAGCCACAGTAAAGGGTTACAATCACAAGATGAGGAAGCCAAAACTAAGAAACAAGTATAGAAACAAGTCAGGCAAATACCCAAAACAGCCCGGACCGGGGATGGGTCATTCAAAAACCTTTTTGTATCAAGATGGGGTGGTGCTCCCCATAAATCCTCAAGAACAACAACAAAGGCACGCTCAACATCATCAAGCATATCCAAGAATAGCGAGAAACTCTCACATCCTTCTGCCACTCTAGAGGGAAAGAAGGCTCATCATTTTCATCAAGAAAAAAGGGGCGGGCTCCCTTGATAGCACGAACTTTAAAGAAGTAATTCTTGAAATCCTTAAAGGACTCATCATACATAGCAAACACTTTATGGCCCTGGGCAGACCTGAACGAAACCCAGGAAGCTTTCTTTTTCGAAGAGCCACCAGGCTTGGCGGAAACAAACAGATAAAGGAAGAGAGCCTGAGAAGGTGTTACACCTAACTCTTGGCAAAGTAGCTGAAAAATTTTGATAAAACCCCAGGAATTCGGGTGAAGCTGGGATGGGACAATATTACACGACCACAACAGGTCGGTCTCAAAAGCAGTAAAAGGAAAAGTAACGTCTAGTTGACTGAAGAAATATTCATAGGCATAGAAGAAGGAACGCTCCCCCTCGATGGAGGTCGGAAAACAAACCCTCTCATCAGAATCAGGAGCAACAAGCTCATAATCCCTCTCCCAGGCACTGTTACCACAAATCCTATGACGCTTCCTCAGCTCTATGCAAAATTCAGCATCCACAACAGAAACACACATCAAAACAAGGGAGTCCAGCCAATCGGACATCCCCTCGGGAACTCTGGAAGACATCTCTACAATGTTATGGCAAGAAGACACGACGCCAACTAATCCTACAATAAGAAAAGAAGAGGGGAATACTAAAAACATCTCGGACAAGGGATAAAACAACTCGATGATGCCAGGGCATCTTGGCCAGTTTCACTGACCTTTTCTTTACTATTTTTAAGGTAGTTTCATGCATTTTCTTAGGAAATAAGCTAGTTTTGGGTGGATATTCACTTACATCTTGATTCAAGCATAAATTGGATGATGCATGATCCATGATTAAGAACAAGACTTTGATGCACTTTGTTTGATTGATTTCAGGCCAAAAGAAGAAGAGAAGAGCCACGTTAGTGGCTACGTTAGTTACACTAACGTAGGCACTAACGTGGAAGGATGGAAAGCCCCAACGTTAGTGGGAAAAGTTACTGGCATTAACTTTGAAGAAAGGAAATGGAGCCAACGTTAGTGACACTTAACATTATCACTAACGTTGGACCAAGCTCATAAGTGGGCACGTTAGTTCCCACATTAACTTAGTTAACGTGGCCTCTAACGTTAAGAAGAAAGGGGGAAAGCCAACGTTAGTGACATTCAACATTGTCACTAACGTTGGCCCAAGTTACAACAAAGCCACGTTAACTCCCACGTTAACTTAGTTAACGTGGAAGCTAACATGGAGAAAGGTGGTGATCGACAACATTAGTGACACCAAACATTCTCACTAACGTTGGAGTGAACTCACAAGCTCCCAATAAGCCACGTTAACTCCCACGTTAACTTAGTTAACGTGGTAGTTAACGTGGGAAAAAGTCCCACCTGGCAGCCTGACCATGACTTCTTCAAATACGCATAACTTGAGCCACAAAGCTCCAAATGAGGTGATTCCAGTGGCATTGAAAAGTAGGATTCCAGAGCTTTCCAAGCATATATGTCACTACATGGTTGACACTAAATTTGAGGGATAAAACCTGCCCCTAAAGTGCAATGATGAACATGGTATCAGCCTATATTTAGGCCAACTGACCTCTTCACCTTCCAAGAAGTATAACTCGAGTTGTAGAGCTCCAAATGATCTGCTTCCAAAGGCATTGGAAAGTAGACATCCAGGGCTTTCCAATGATATATATTATTATGGGGTGGACACTAAGTTTGAGCTTCAGAAATGGGAAATCTCTAGCGTTATTGGCAATCAACATTTCCAATAACGTTGGCATATATGCCAGCGACCATGTCCACTTCAAAGGAGCATAACGTGAGCTACAGAGGTCCAATTGAGGTGATTCCAGTTGCGTTAGAAATCTGACATTCAGAGCTTTCCAACATATATAATACTCTATAGTGGGCATAAAATTTGAGCACAAACAAGAGGCATCTTTTAAGCCCCAAAAACACCAACTAGGCAGCAAGTGCAACGTTAGCCACAATAACTTTAGCACTAATGCCACACTTGTAGCGTTAGTGTGGCTAACTTTAGCACTAACTTTAGCACCTGGGCCTCAACTTAACTCACTTCTCTCTCAAGTCCACTTCAAAGCTCAAGCAAGCAAGCCCACAATTATCAACCAATCAAGACCACAAGAAGCATCTAGAATAGGAATTTTCATTTTATTGTAATTTGCTTTCATTTTGTAATTTAGGAGAGCCTATATAAAGGCCTTAGTTTTTACATTCAAAGAATTCTGGAATTCTGGAAATTGAAGGAAGGGGGAGAGAGTGAAGACCAATTTGAACTTCTGTGAATTGGCACACTCCAAGGGAAGTGGGTCTTCGGACCCCTCCCCTCAACCACTCTTCTTCCTTTTCTCTTCTTTTCTTTTCTTAGTAGTAGTTTTTCTTTTAGTTGTAATTTTCATTTATGAATGTTAAATTTTCAATTTCAGTTTTTATCTTCATCTTTACTCTTCTGCACTTTCTTTCTTTTCTATTTTGGTAGAGCAATGATCAACTAACTCTTTTCATTGGGTTAGAGAGCTCTATTGTGATTCAATGGATCAATTGTAGTTCTTATTCTTCTTCTTCTTTCTTTTCTCTTGATTTTACTTGAAAGCTTTCGATCTTCATCCAATTGGGTAGTGATCTTGGAAAAGAAACTATTCATACTTGGATCTCTTCTGAACCTTGGAAGAGGAATGAAGAGATCATGCTAGAAATGCTTTCTCATGCTGGACCAAATTGGGTGTGGATGGATATGTGACTATAATCCTTCCAATGCTTGATTTGGGAAATGCATGTGGTATAATCAGTGACCATACTTCATCTCTTCTCATGAGCAATTGACCAAGAAATTGGCTATTGATCAAGATTTGAGAGATTGAATTACAAGAAATTGTAATTCGATCACTTAAGATTGCCAAGGAGATCAATGAGTGTATTGATTGAGGAAGAGATGAGAATGAACTTGATCCGGAGGATTGCAATATCTCTTGATCCCAATGTTCATTTTATTTTTAGTTCTTACATTTACTTTTCTTGCCATTTTACTTTTCCGCACTTTATTGCTTTCTTTACTTTTCTGTCAATTTACATTTCCTTGTTGCTCATCATCCAAATCTGAATTGTCTAACTAGGATAATCAATTAACCATTGATTGCTTAATCTGTTAATCTCTGTGGGATTCGACCTCACTCTATTGTGAGTTTTACTTGACGACAATTCGGTACACTTACCGAAGGGAGATTTGTTGTGAGACAAGTTTTCCGTGCATCACTCGATCAATACGATACAGGCGAACAAACAGAAAAGGAAAACCCCAAGACTCAAACCAAAGTCCTGGGGCATCCTTTGGAGGCAGTAACAAAGCAGAGTTTTCAGGAAAAATCTACAGCTCGCACCCCAGCATCTCTCAAACAAGAAAAGAAGCCTTCAAACAGCAAGCATTTTCTCATCAAAGTAAAACAAAACACAAAAAGTCATCAAAATCACGGCCTTACAGTCTACCAGCAAAAAGCATCCCCAAACATCAAGCACGCCAAGTAGAAACCATCAAAGGCACAACCTTTTTTCAGAATCAGACAAAAAGCAATCTTCAAATAAAGCAAGGAAAGATGCAGATTTTCTGGGTATCGGTATCAGACACAAACAACAGAACATGCAAAGCCCTAAAAATATCAAGCAACAGGAAAGGCAAAAAGGTCACGCAGAAGATGAAGAAACACCTAGAATACACAACACTTAGGCGCGACAAAAACATAAAGATCCAAACTTTCTCTAAAGCAAAATAAAAACTTCATCAGAAAGCCAAAGCAACGAAAGAAAAAGAAAATGTGAATGGAACTAACCTAGAGAAGAAAGAAGCTTCGAGGGAAAATGAAGACGTAAAAATAGAAACTGCCCAGAAAATTGCCGAACGACGTCGCAACGCAAGAAAAGCAAAATGTAGGCAAAAGACAGAGAGCGAGAGAACAAAAGAAGTTACGAAGGGGAGCGAAGAAGGAAAACCGTTTTCTGATCACAAATTCAAAATAAAAGGCCACAAGAAAAAACGGGGCAATTAATTCCAATTAATGAAGGTATTAAACCCTCGCACGTTTCCAAAGCGCTGATATAAAAGCGCGCGCTTTTAGAGGAAAACGTTCTACATTCAAAAGCTGCTACAAAGGAATTGACAAAATGGTTGAGTTTGGCTTCACTAGAGAAGGACCGAAGTCAAGGAATCGACCTCAAAAAAGAAGGCCGAGCTCAAGCAGGGGCACTGTTCATACCCTGAGTCGAGTTATCCGACCAGGGATGATTGGTGACAAAGCGACCGACCTCTTCAGGTCAGGCTACCCGACCTCTTCTCAAAGAGGTCGGCCAAATCGATAGGAAAAACCAATAAAGGGCCCAAATAGAGGAACACGACCCAAATCCAAAGGCAATCCAAGCTTATAGAGATATAGGCGGTTCCGTTGAAGATAAGCTGACTTCACTCAAAATAAGATAAGATAAGATAAGATAACTAACTTATCTTATCAGAAAGGTCAGCCCACACTACTATAAATACACTGGAGCACCCATGTATAACTCATACTCTGATTCTACAATAAACCTGCTTAATACCCGTGCTAACTTAAGCATCGGAGTCTCTTGCAGGTACCCCCACCCTCCGGTGACCAAGGATCAGAAGTGCAGCCAGTCCAACAAGTTGGACACAACAGTTCCGGCCGCCACCAGCCAGCCGGACACATCATCTCCGACCAGTACAGAAGATCTCGTCGGAGATCGACCTCTAGTTTTAGGTAACCCTCGGAACAGAAAGGTTTATAAGCTAAATTGAAAAGATAAATATCAATTAAAGTAATAAAATAAAAGTAGAAAAATAAATTAAAGGAACATTGAACCTGTGATGAAGAAGAAATAATCCTAAATCCTAAAACTAAATCCTAAGAGAGAGGAGAGAGCCTCTCTCTCTCTAAAACTACATCTAAATTATAAAAATTGAATAATGGAAGATTTCTCATGAATGGATGCATTCCTCCACTTTATTACTTTCCTTGCAATTGGTAGTTGTTAGATTTTACTATTTTTTGCAATTTATTATGCTTTCCATTTCTACCCACCAAGTATTTGACAAAATGCTTGGTTGGGATTTAGAGTAGATTTAGAGCATTCTTGGCTTGGGGAAGAGTAATTGGGCAATCTTGAGTCATGAAAACCCAACCTATGTTGGTGAATTAGAATTGTTAGTTAATATCATTTTCAATGACTCTAATGTTTTGCTAATTTAATTAGTGAGTTGATTAGGAATTTTGATTTGAGATTAACTAGTCTTGTTTGACTTTTTCTCATGGAAGATGACTTACACCTTCTTCCAATGTTGGGGATGACGAAATGAGATAGATTCTTGTTATTATTGTGATATGATTGATTAATCTTGTTTGACATTCTCCCTATGTGAAGATAACATGATACATTCTTCCATTTGTTGGAGTTGACTAAATAAGATGAATTAATCATTGTATGACTAGGATAGAAAGCCTATGATCTCAATTCTTGCAATGAATGTCTCTCTTTGTTAATTGCCTTCTTTAGTTACTTGCTTGATTTACTTTTCTTATCATTTAATTTCTTGCCCTCTTACCAATCAAACCCCCCTTGTTCTTCATAGCCAATAATTGACCACTTCATTGCAATTCTTTGTGAGACGACCCGGAGTCTAAATACTTCGGTTAATTTTCAATGGGGTTCGTACATGTGACAAAATCATATTTTAATTTGATGTGAGAGTTGTTTGTTGATTTGGAGCTATGCTTACAACGAAATTCTTCTTTTTATAAGAGAAATTCCTAACCAACACGATTCTTCCAATCAAATTAATGGCGTCATTGCCGGGGAGTTGCAATGGTGTTATGTTATTGGCTACTGTATATATGTTAATATGCTTCTTTGCCAGTTTTTTCTTGTTTCAGGAGTTAGTTTTTATTAGTTCTTACTAGTTTTGTTTTTATTTTCATTTGCTATTATGAATTCTCACCTCTTTGGCTATGAGTTTGGCTCAAATTATGTTGTAGGGAATGGGAACTATAATAACAATATGCATCAAGGATGGAACAATCAAAGATGGGAGGAGCCTCAAGGGATTGATCAACCTTCTTGGCAACAACAACCTCTGGATTCTTATGGGTATAACTCTTATCCTATTGCATATCAATCTAATAGATGTGGTGACCCTTATTGTGATTGTCAACAACCACTACCACATGCCTATGAACCAACCCCTCAACATGGCTTTGAACTACCTTACTCACAAGCCCCATACCACCAAACACCTCCATATGGCCCTAATCCTTATCCACCCTACCAACCACCTTATGAGCCATATGAACCATACATAGAACCACCACAATTCCAACACAACTACTCTCAAGAACCACCTCAATATACACCATCTCCATACCCTTACCAATATGAGCCACCTTCCAATTACAATGCCTTTCCCTCAAACAATAAATTCTCTCTCCCACCACCGCCCCCTGATGAAGCCTTCATGCTAGAACTAGGAGATCTTAACTCTTAACTCCAAAGGCAACAAGAGGGGACGAAAAATATTTCAAAGAGCTAGGAGCCAAGATGGCTATCCTAGCGGAAGCCGTTAGCAATATGGTCTCATCCCACCTAAGCCTACATGACCAAGGCTCTCCCATTGTTGAATGTGGAGTAGCAATCAAGGAGCATAGTGAGGGAGCGAGTTTAGAGCTTCAAGGTGAAGAAGAGAAGTTGAAGCAAGGAGTGCAACAAGAGGAGGAAGTTAAGATAATTGAGTCGGAAGAAGTGGTTAAAGCCTTTGAAGAGGTTGACCAAGAGATGGATTCAATCATTGAAGAATTTTTATGTACATTTGAATCCTCTCCAATTGGGTTTGACATAGAGGGTAAGGAAGAAGATATCTCACCTCCCATGCCCTTGGTAAGCGATGAAGAAGAGATTGAATTGGAAGGAAGCTACCAAGAGGAAGTGGTTGAAATTAAAGAAGCTTGTAAAAAGGTGGAGGTTGTCAAGAAGGAGCACAAGGGCATCGACCTTGCATTGGCTAAGTGTGGGGAGGTCCCCCTTCCTAAGTCACAATCATCCAACACAACATTCAAGTTGTGTAGTGGTTGGACACATCACTCTAAGTTCATGATGGTTGCATGCTCAAAGTTGAACGTCTATGGTTGGTGTAAAACCAAATGGCATGGGTCTAGGAGAATGTTTGGATGCTTAATTTAGAATTCTAAGGTCATGCCACCCAATTGGAATCATGATGATCAATTTAAAGATGGGTGTCAAAACAAAGTGTGGGATCCCGGATCGTACAAGGAAAATCAACTTTGGGAGCTCATAGTTTGTGAAGAACTCCATCAAAGCTTGAAGATATTAACATTGAAGAATGGAGCTTATTGGAGATTCAAGCATTGGTGGATGTTCCAAGATGGTTACAAGCACAAGCCACCTTGATGAGGAGCTCCCCATAAGTCCAACATAAGGACAATAAACAAAAGTGCTAGGTGGGAGACACCCCACCATGGTAATATCTTTTCATTTTCTCTTTTGTAAATATTAGTAGAATTACTTTAAATTCATATTTAGAGTAGTTTGTTGAGTCTATTTGGTAGTCTAATATGTTAAATAAGGTTTTATGGTATTTGGGTAGTTGTTTGGAGGTTTGGAATGTTTGATTTGGTATAAGAACATGGAAAAAATTGAAAAACAGAGCACCAACACGCGCGTCCGCGCGCCTCAAGCATTTTCAATCATCCACGCGGACGTGCCGTGTACACGTACGCGTGGATGCAAAAATTCTACCTCCAGCCAAAAACCAGAGAGTTATGCCCAGTTTGTGCCTATTATGTGCCTGCAACCCACGCGTGCGTGCACCTGGCGCGTACGCGACCTTCGACCAACTACGCATCGGTGCGTATGCGTGCATGATGCGTCCGCGCCGGTAAAATAAAAAGCGTGTTTTTTTCTCATTTTCCATTTTCTTTTGTCCATTGCATTCGCATACTCTTATTCTTTGTGTTTTCATTTTGTTTTTATAGCCTATTTTTACTTTTTTTTTTTTTGAGCTTCTTATTTGAATAATAGTGTTGCATTTTCCTACTCAATTGTTGAGAATTTCTTGGTTAATCTTGGTGCTTCTTAACTTGTTTGATATTGTTGGGTGATGAAACTTTTAAATCAATGCTTAATCTTGTATGACTCTTATATTCTTTGTGCATTGATATGAACTTGCATGTCTTTCATGACCCACCCTTTCTAGTTGAACTTGATGCTTTTGAGTGCTCTTCATGTTTTGACTCTACTCTTGCATCAAGTATTAGTTGATATGTCCTTTGTCTATATTGCTTTCTCAATCACATGTGTAGCTAACATGTAGTGAGGACCCTACTCTTATTTGGCATTAGCCCCCGCCGATGTTTTACTTGCTTTGCTATCTTGGTTGTAGGCTTAATTCTCTTTCTTTTTCTTTCCTTTTAGGTTGGCCACTGACGATCGAATTTCCTGTCGGTAAAGAAATTCACAAATATATTATCGCGTTGCAAGTATAGCTTCTAAACCAATAGAGAATCCTTTTGTACAAACGTTTTGGTTGTCACAAGTAAGAAACTCCTTTAAAATTTATAACCGAAGTATTCAAAACTCGGGTCATCTCTCAAGGAATTGCAGGGAGGTATGTTCTTATTATTGGTTATGAGTTTTGTAAATTGGGGGTTTTTGAAATAAGGAGCAAGTGATTTAAATAAAAATAAAAATAAATTAATTATAAAATCTCTTGGCAAGGTATAAGAATTTGGAAGTCCTATCCTATTTATCCTTATCGATGGTGATGAGAATTGAGTTTTAATCCCACTTAGTTAACCTTTACTAAAGCAAAGGAAAGTCAAGTGGACTAATTAGTTTAATCCTCAAGTCCTAGTCAATCCCTGTGGGAAGACTAGCTTTAGAGCGATCTAGATCAATTAGTAATCTGCCAATTTCAACCACTGCTGAATTTGACAACTCAAGTGTTACCAATTACTTAACCAAAGCCAAAAGGAAGCAAATATCTAAATTAAATTAAAAGCATTCATAAATAGAATAAAGCAATCATAAATATGAAATACCTCAAATTATATTTAAACATAAATTCAAATCTAACATGGAAAGGTTTATAAGCTAAATTGAAAAGATAAACATCAATTAAAGTAATAAAATAAAAATAGAAAAATAAATTAAAAGAACATTGAACCTGTGATGAAGAAGAAATAATCCTAAATCCTAAAACTAAATCCTAAGAGAGAGGAGAGAGCCTCTCTCTCTCTAAAACTACATCTAAATTATGAAAAGTGAATAATGGAAGATTTCTCATGAATGGATGCATTCCTCCACTTTATAGCCGCTAATCTGTGTTTTCTGGGCCAAAAACTGGGTTAGAAACAGCCCAGAAATCGCTCCCAGCGATTTCTGTTACATTCAGGTCGCGGCAAAGTGACGCGGAGGCGTCGTCCACGCGTTTGCATGGATTCCATTTTTGCCAGGTCACGTGTCCTCGTGATCCACGCGTTCGCATCACCTGGAATCGGGGCAGCTATGAAAATTATATATCGTTGTGAAGCCCCGGACGTTAGCTTTCCAACGCAATAGAAACCATCTCATTTGGACCTCTGTAGCTCAAGTTATGACTGTTTGAGTTTGAAGAGGTCAGGCTGGACAGCTTAGCAATTTCTTCAACTTCTTGTATTCCTTCCACTTTTGCATGCTTTCTTTCCATCCTTTGAGCCATTCCTGCCTGTAATCTCTGAAATCACTTAACACACATATCACGGCATCGAATGATAATAAGAGAGGATTAACGTTAGTAATTTAATGGCCAAAGAAGCATATTTTCAATCATAGCACAAAATCAGGAAGGAAAACGTAAACTCATGCAAATCATATGAATAAGTGTATGAAAGATTGATAAAATCCACTCAATTAAGCACAAGATAAACCATAAAATAGTGGTTTATCAACCTCCCCACACTTAAACATTAGCATGTCCTCATGCTAAGCTCAAGAGAAGCTATAAAGGGTGAAGGGGAATGATAGAATGTATGAAATACAACCTATCTATATGAATGCAACTACATGCAAAAATGATTCTACCTACTTGGTTATAAGTAAATAAGCTCTTCAAGACAAACATAAATCAAATTTTACTAATTCAAATTATACAATAAAAGACAAGTAAACTTGTAAGAAGATAGCTCATGAAAGCAGGGAACATAGAATTAAGCATTGAACCCTTACTGGTAGTGTATATGCACTCTAATCTCTCAAGTAAATAGGGAAATTCACTCTACTCTTCTCTAGTCATTGATGCGCGGAAAACTTGTCTCGTGACAAATTTTCTTCGGCAAGTGTACCGAATTCGTCGTCAAGTAAAAACTCACAATAGAGTGAGGTCGAATCCCACAGAGATTGATTGATCAAGCAACTTTAATTAGAGGAATGTTCTAGTTGAGCGAATCAGTATTTGAGTTGAGAATTGCAGAAAATAAAATGGCGGGAAGGTAAATAACAAAAGAAGTAAATGCTAAAAATAAAGAGCTGAAAGTGAATGACGGAAAGTAAATTGCAGAATTGTAAATGGGAATGGGGTAATTGCTCATAAAAGTAAATGATAGAAATTAAAGAGAATGGGTAAGATCAGAAATGGGGAGTTCATTGGGTTCAGGAGATGTTGCATTCTCCGGATCAATTTCATTTTCATCTCTTCCTCAATCAATGCATTCATTGATCTCCTTGGCAATCTTAAGTGATCGAATTACAATTCCTTGTAATTCAATCTCTCAAATCTTGATCAATAGCCAATTCCTTGGTCAATTGCTCATGAGAAGAGATAAAGTATGGTCACCGATTATACCACATGCATTTCCCAAATCAAGTATTGAGAGGATTATAGTCACATATCCATCCAAACCCAATTTGGTCCAGCATGAGAAAGCATTTCTAGCATGATCTCTTCATTCCTCTTTCAAGGTTCAGAAGAGATCCAAGTTTGAATAGCTTCTTTTCCAAGATAACTATTCAATTGGATGAAGATCGAAAGCTTTCAAGTAAAATCAAGAAAACAAATAGAAGAAGAATAATGAAAACTAGTATTGATCCATCAAATTACAACAGAGCTCCCTAACCCAATGAAAGGGGGTTTAGTTGTTCATAGCTCTGGAAAATGAAAGCAAGGATGGAGAATACATGATGAAAGCAAAACTAGAAGTGCAGAGAATGGTAAAATACAGAGAGTAGTTTTCCCAATTTTTCCAATCCTCCTCTAATCAATTCAAAGCTACTCCTATATATACTACTCTTCTGATCATCTAGTTGGCTCTTCAAGTC
This sequence comes from Arachis hypogaea, assembly GCF_003086295.3. Taxonomy (NCBI): domain Eukaryota; kingdom Viridiplantae; phylum Streptophyta; class Magnoliopsida; order Fabales; family Fabaceae; genus Arachis; species Arachis hypogaea. The sequence goes on along the minus strand of NC_092055.1, from coordinate 85,457,351 downwards.
TTGCGTATGGGCCTTTGGATCTGGAGTTTGAAGCAGTTATCTTCTTCATTGGGCTTAGCTTTACTTGCAGAGAGAAAGTGTGAAGTGGGCAGGGACTTTAGCTCAGGGCGTTAGTGGTGTTAACGTTACGTGAAAATGTGGGTTCGAGAACGTTAGTGACAATCACCTTCTTCACTAACGTTCCTTACCCAAGTTAGAGCCACGTTAACCTCAACGTTAGTGGCACAAACATTGCCACTAACGTTGCCTCTTGGTCCTTCGCACACATTATTGGGACTTACCTTTCCCAATAACGTTGAGAAGCCTCCCCCTTTCTTACGTTAGAGTCCACGTTAACTTAGTTAACGTGGCTCTTAATGTTAGCTTGCTAACCTTCGAGAACGTTAGTGACACTTACCTTTGTCACTAACGTTCCAATGTGCCCCTATCTCCCACGTTAGAGTCCACGTTAACTAGGTTAACGTGGCCTCTAACGTAGCAATGCTAGCCATCTCCAACGTTAGTGACAAAGGTGAATGTCACTAACGTTGGCTCATCATCTCTCTTCATCACGTTAGCTTCCACGTTAACTAAGTTAACGTGGGAGTTAATGTGGCTCATTGTGGCTTGTGTGGTTCATTCCAACGTTAGTGACAAAGTTAGGTGTCACTAATGTTGGCGATCATATACTTTCTCCAGGTTGGCTTCCACGTTAACTAAGTTAACGTGGAAGTTAACGTGGCTTGTGGAGGCTTGGCCAACGTTAGTGACAAAGGTGAATGTCACTAACATTGGCTTCTCTTTTGCTTCTTAACGTTAGAAGCCATGTTAACTAAGTTAACTTGGCAACTAACGTGGCCACTTATGAGCTTGGCCCAACGTTAGTGACAAAGGTAAGTGTCACTAACGTTGGCTCCATTTTCTTTCCTCCACGTTAGAGTTCACGTTAACTTAGTTAACGTGACTCTTAACGTGGGCTATGATGGCTTCGAGGACGTTATTGGCGATTACTTTTCTCATTAACTTTGCAAGCTAGCTCCCATTCCTACGTTAGAAGTCACGTTAGTGAGACTAACATGGCTGCTAACGTGGTTCTTCTTTGCTTCCTTTGTCCTGAAATCAAGCAATAAAGTGCATCAAAGTTCTAGTCCAAGTCATGGGAAATGCAACATCCGATTTGTCATTAATTTCATGCAAAATCCTCATGAAATCATTTAAGGTGCACCATGTATGCTTGAATCAAGATGTAAGTGAATATCTACCCAAAACTAGCTTATTTTCTAAGGAAATGCATGAAACTATCTTAAAAACAATAAAGAAAAGGTCAGTAAAACTGGCCAAAATGCCCTGGCATCACAACACCAAACTTAAAGCTTGCTTGTCCCTAAGCAAGTACTGGAACAAGAGAATGATGAATGGAATGCCAAGAGAAATGAGTCATACTTGTAGAAGTCATGTCTCTGGTTTTATGGTGGTTTCATGCATAGCAACTTAGGTTCATTCCTGGCTTTCAGGCCTTTATCAAGTCCTAGAATACTCACTGTGATTGCATCCCATGAGACTTTTATTCATTGATCCTTTTGTTGTCATTTCAGGGCTTATTTGTGTTCTCAAGCTAAGTGCTCTGTAAGAGGGCGACTCTTTAAGATAAGCTTTCAGTCAACACTCCCGAACCAGTTGGTTCAAGGTGCTAGGTGTTAAGACACCCCTAAGGACTTACTCCCTCAAGTCTCTTTCCCCCATACATACACACCACAGGCATATGGTTTGTTTATTTTCATTTCTTGAGACCTTGGTGTCCAGCACCTCTTTGGGTTACTAAATGCTCTGTAGTGAGGGTTACTCTTGATAGTGGACTTTCAGCTGATAATCCCGAGTTAGTTAACCCAAGTTACCAAGTGATAAGGCACCCCTAAGAGCTTATTCATCCAAGTAAATCCCTCACACAGGAACACCACAGACACATGCTTCAAGATTAAAACCATTGGTGCCTAGCCTTATTGCTTACTCTTTTTCTTTCATTCTTCAACTTTGATTGTTCTTTCCCTTTTTCTTATTAGGATCTTATTATTTAGCTAGTCTTATGGGGTGTGTTCAAGGCATAGTATTCATGACAGATAGTTGTTCTCCCACCTTGTGGTTGAACCAACTTAGCTAACTTATGATCACACCATAAACTAATGAACTTACTCCATAGTATGAACTTCACTCTGGTCTTTTGTGAACACTCATTCTCTTTTCATTTGATTCAAAGGGACTAGCATACAAGTAAGTAACGCAAGGATGCAGTGACATAAAGACTAGCAAGCATAGACCTCTTCAACACAAAACTTAAAAGATAGAATTTAAAAAAATTCAAACTATCCTGGAAGCATGTTCTATTTCATACAAGATCTTCCTTATTTAAAGCATGGAAAAAGATGGACCAAAGAAGGAACTCCACCACCTTTTACTCGTGTGGTTGCCCATGCTCTCTTCCTTGTTTGTCCTCTTTGTGTCCTCTTGCATTTCCTCGCATCCGTGCCAATCTTGCTTGCTTCCAATCCTCAAGTGCCTTCCTTACTGATTCATGACTCTCTTCCACCTTTTGTCTTTCTTCTCGTGCTAATTCATCCCTCATTTCTTCGTACCTTGTAATTCCTGGATGTAATATAGGCAGCTGTCCTACTAAGTAACCGAGCCTGGCTTGAGTGTTTATATGATGTCCAGTCTCGCTCAGGTAAACTCCTTCTGCGAATGCCCTTTTCTCGTCCAGTAGTTCTGCCTGTTCTATTTGTCTTCGATGCATCTCATGTATGTGTGCTTCTTGATGTGCTTGGATGTTGATTAGCCTCTGGATGGATTCTTGTTGTTCATTTTGCCTTTGTTCCATCCTGTGGAATGTTTCACTCCATTGTTGTCCTTGACTCAGTTGTTGCTCCATCATTTACTTTTGCCACTCCCCTTGTTGAGTTATCCATCTTGAGAGTGATTCCTCTTACTACCCCATCATCTGTAGTTGAAGCTCTTTCTGTGCTCCTTGGCTTTCCAAATATTGTCGAGATAGGCCATCAATAGCTTCCTGCAGTTGGTGCATATCCAAGGTGACTGGTGCTTGCCCTTCTAAGACTTGTCCTTCTACTACTTGAGGGGCTGGCCTCTTCCTTTGCTTCCGTTGAGGCAGGGGGATGCGGTAGCATGCATTCGTCGAACGGTTATTGGAATGCCCTCTTTTATCCACACGGGGTCCTCATCTTCAAACACCACCCCAGCTTTCTTGCACAGTCGGTAAATAGTGCTGGGGTAACCTAACGTTCCTCTTGAGTCGCTTTTCTCTGCCATTTTTCTAATGCCTTCTGCTATGAGTTCATAAACCATGATTCACCTCCGAGTTGTTCCCTACTGGGAGGATGGACCTCCTTACAATTTCGAACCACCCTTTTACTTCTGGGGTGAGATCTGCTCTCTTGATGAACCTTGGTCTCCTATCCGCATATCTTTCCCAGTCGGCTCCTGGTACACAAATATCTTGCACAATCTGGTCATGATTGGGGTTGTTGTCCATTCTTGAATGATAACTCTATTCTTTAAACGGTATGGACCGTAGCTTTAATGCCCTCATGACACTCATGGGACCGAAATCCACAATCTTTCCTCTCACAAAGCTCGTATACGACTCGTCCGCCTTATCATACCGGACCGTATTTGCATAAAATTCTCTTACAAGATTTGCATTCACCTTAATGACCGGATCAGTGAGGAGCTCCCATCTTCTCTTTTCTACCTTCTTTGTGATTTCGGGGCACTCAGTTTTCTTAACTTGAAACCCCAGCTCATAGATGATCTCCTTATCCACCATCCACTCGTATTGTAATGCATGGTGCAAGCTTCTAAATCTCTTTTCATCATACGGGTGTTGCTCCATAGGTTCCTTTCCCTGCCTTTTTTTAGAGCTCGAAGATGCCATGAATGAGAGTTAGTGTGTGAAGGTGGTAAGGGTGTGGAGACTTTTGGTTGTTTAGGGTTGATTGCAGTGAAGGGAATGAGGGAGAATGTGTCTAATGGGGTGTGAGGTGCTTGGTTTCGAAAGGAAGAGGTGTGAAGAATGGGTGTGGAGTGTGGAGGTGGGGTACGGAACAAAGGTCACTTATATAGAGGGGTTGTGAGTGAATGGAAGGTGTGGATTGATGGAATGGTTGCTTGATGGACGGTTGGGGTTGTGCATGGAGAAAGGACAAGGATCATCACTTTATGAGGGTTATTGGTTCGGTCTCCAAGGGTCCCATTCTTTTCCATGTTGCATGGCAACATTTTCCAATGCATTCCTTCTTGAGACAAAGGTGTAGTTTCTCTTCATGAAGTGGCCGAACCTTTCTCATTTAATTGTCCAATCAATCCCCTTCAATGCTCCTCTCCTTTTCCCTATAAAAATAAAATAAGAAAATTCAATATCATAAAAATTAAACTTTACGGCTAGTATAGTAAAGAAAAAGGATTAGATTGTTTATTCATGAACACCAACTAACTGACTAACTGTGTGTCCTTATATGCATATTCGTGGCACCCTGGGGTGACACCAAACTTAGTTTGGAGCACTGTGATGAAAAGTTTTGTTCAAAGCTCCAAGACTAGCATGCTCTGAGTTGCATCCATGCTTTCTTGGCATGCTTTGAACACCAAACTTGTTCTTCACTATATACTGCATAATAAGGATTTCACCAAGTGTTTGTCAAGTTTGGGTTGGAATTCATGAATATTGACTTATTTACTTTTAAAAGCATATAAAACATGGGTTGCCTCCCATGAAGCGCTTCTTTAGCGTCACTAGCTTGACGTTTCTCCTTCATCAGGGAGGCTGATAATGCTTCAAGTCCTCCCCTCTTGCCTTGGACTTATATCCATTGGTTGTATCAATGATCTCTACATGTTCCAAGGAGAGAACTCTGTTGATAGTGAAGACCTTAGGTAACTGAGATGGTACAGTGGGGAGATCAGGGGGATATCTGGGAAGTAAGCTGAGATTACTTTATCCCCTGGAGAGAAGTCCTCGGTAGGGATCTTCTTGTTCCTCCACCTCCTTGGTACCTTCTTCTTTGTTCCTTTTGATGTTGCCTTGCTCTTTGTGACTTCTTCGTCTAAGGGAATTTTGTTGTTGTCTTCACATGTCTCTGGTGGTTTCGGTTCCTCTAGCTTTTCCTTGAGTTGTGACAACTGCTTATTTCCTTGTTCATCAAGCAAGGGCTTTCCCAGATGGGCTGGTTGTGCTTCAGTGCTTGCTTCCTCTTTCAGTATCTCATTATGATCTTTGCTTGGTTCTTTGTTCTCTTGGTCTGCTTCTTGTGAGAATTTGAAGACATTAAAACTGAGTCGTTCATCATGGATCCTCAATATTAGCTCCCCTCGCTCAACATCTATGAGTGCTCTGGCTGTAGCTAGGAATGGTCTTCCCAATATGATTGGGTGAGTGTGACTCTCTTCCATGTCTAGGATGACGAAGTCTGTGGGAAGAAAGTATTTCCCAACCTTTACCAACACATTTTCCACCACTCCTATTGCTTGTTTTTGAGTTTTGTCAGCCAGACTGATGACTACATCTGTGGGCATTATCTCATTGATCCGCAGCCTCTTCACCAAGGATAAGGGCATTAAGTTGATGCTTGCTCCCAAATCGTAGAGTGCTCTATCAAACATTGTTTCTCCTATGGCACAGGGGATGTGAAAACTCCCTGGGTCCTTTCTTTTTGTAGGCAACTCTGGTTGAATGAGGGCGCTGCACTCCTTGTTCATCACTATAGTTTGGCCTCCCTTGAGTGAGCTTTTCCTAGGAAGCAGTTCCTTCATATACTTGATGTATGCAGGCATTTGTTGGATGGTCTTGATGAATGGTATGTTGACATGCAGAGATGCAAACAAGTCAAGAAATCTTAAGTATATTCTCTTCTCAACAGCACCCTTGAGTAGTTGGGGAAAGGGTGCATAAAGTCTCAGCAGCTCCTGTTGTGAGATTTCTGGTTCTTGGTGATCTTTTTCCTCCTTCTCTATTGAGGTGTCTCCAGGTTGTTCTGCCGAGTTGTTTGGCTTGTCCTCATTCTTCTTATCACTTATAGTGACTATCTTGCAATCTTCCCATCTTACTTTCTTTGTTTCACCTCTTGGATTCTTCTCTGTGTCACTTGGGAATCCATCTGTAGGTTTGGGAATCTACTCAGAGAGATACCCCACTTGGGATTCCAACCTCTTGATTGTGTCTCCCTGGTTCTTGAAATTGGCTCGCACTTTCTCCTTGAATGCCTTGTTGTCTTGAATCTCTTTGCCTATGCCTTCAAGTAGATTCTCAATCCTTGAGAGTCTGTCATCAAATGATGGTAGATTGGGATTAGAGGTGGAAGGATGAGGAGGGTTATTTTGGCCATGGTAAAGGTTTTGAGAGGGTTGGTTATGTGGGTGCTGATATGGTCTAGATGTGAAATGTTGGTGGGCTGCATTGTTGTTGGGATTTGAACGTCTTTGATCTAGGCCTTGGTCTTGTTGATTTTCCCACCCAAAGTTTGGGTGATTCCTCCATCCAGGGTTATAGGTCTTAGAGTATGGATCATGGTTTTGCCTAGGTGAATTCCCAATGTAGTTGGCTTGCTCCTGACTACCCTCTACTTCTTCATTCACTCCTTCTTGGGTTGTTGATGAAGTAGTGATTGCTGCTACTTGGTTCCTTTCCATCTTCTTGGTGAGGTCAGCCAGCTGCTGGGTAATGAGTTTGTTTTGGGCTAGCAGAGCATCTACATTGTTTAGCTCCATTACTCCTCTAGTGTTGCCTCTTTCAGAAGCATAGAAATAGTCATTCTCTGCTACTATTTCAATGACATCTATGGCTTCCTCAATGGTCTTTTTCTTGTTCAAAGATCCTCCGGATGAATGGTCTACGGCCTTCTTTGACTCATAAGAGAGCCCTTCATAGAAAATGTGCAGCTGCACCCATTCATTAAACATGTCAGGTGGACACCTCCTTGTTAGGTCCTTAAACCTCTCCCATGCTTCATAAAGAGTCTCACCATCTTGTTGCCTGAAAGTTTGGACCTCAGCTCTCAGCCTATTGATTCGTTGAGGTGGGTAGAATCTTGCTAAGAATTTGTTCACTACATCTTCCCAAGTTGTCAAGCTCTCCTTCGGGAAAGACTCCAGCCACTTGGCTGCCTTATCCTTGAGTGAGAATGGAAATAAGAGCAGTCTATAGGCGTCAGGATGAACACCATTAGACTTCACTGTGTCACATATTCTCAGGAAGGTGGTTAGATGTTGATTGGGGTCTTCTTGGACACTTCCTCCGAACGAACAGTTGTTCTGAATAAGGGTGATGAGCTGTGGTTTTAGTTCAAAATTGTTGGCATGGATTGATGTAAGAGCCTAAAACTCTTTTATCCTCCCCAGCATGATTTGCTCGACCTCCTCCGCCATGGTTGTGAGCCTCTTCCTCACGATGTTCTTCCATGTTTTCTTCCATGTTTGGTTCAAAGTATTCCTCCTCTTCCTCAGCACCAACCACTCTTTTTCCTCTTGCTTCCCTTCTTAATCTAAAGAAGGTTCTCTCAGGTTCAGAATCAAAGGAAGTTGAAGCCCCACTTCTTCTCCGTGTCATATAACCAACAAAGCACAAGCAAGGAAAATAAATGCAGAAAGTATTCTGTTAGAATTACTGTTAGTGTGAGGGATGCAATATATCAAACAGTTAGTGGGTTAGTGAACTGAGTTGTAGATAACAAAAAGAAATGAAAAAGTAGGGGGAAGGGAAGAAATTAACTAAAACTGAAAGTAAATTACTCAAACAGAAAATTAAATCAAACAAAACAAAAATGCTCAATCTAGTTATCCTCCAATTTAATCATTGTTGATGCACAATCAATCCCCGGCAACGGCGCCATAAACTTGATGCGCGAAAAACTTGTCTCGTGATAAATTTCCTTCGGCAAGTGTACCAAATTCGTCGTCAAGTAAAAACTCACAATAGAGTGTGGTCGAATCCTACAGAGATTGATTGATCAAGCAACTTTAATTAGAGGAATGTTCTAGTTGAGCGAATCAGTATTTGAGTTAAGAATTGCCGAAAATAAAATGGCAGGAAGGTAAATAACAAAAGAAGTAAATGCTAAAAATAAAGAGCTGAAAGTAAATGACCGAAAGTAAATTGCAGAATTGTAAATGGGAATGGGGTAACTGCTCATAAAAGTAAATGACAGAAATTAAAGAGAATGTGTAAGATCAGAAATGGGGAGTTCATTGGGTTCAGGAGATGTTGCATTCTCCGGATAAATTTCATTTTCATCTCTTCCTCAATCAATGCATTCATTGATCTCCTTGGCAATCTTAAGTGATCGAATTACAATTTCTTGTAATTCAATCTCTCAAATCTTGATCAATAGCTAATTCCTTGGTCAATTGCTCATGAGAAGAGATGAAGTATGGTCACTGATTATACCACATGCATTTCCCAAATCAAGTATTGAGAGGATTATAGTCACATATCCATCCAAACCCAATTTGGTCCAGCATGAGAAAGCATTTCTAGCATGATCTCTTCATTCCTCTTTCAAGGTTCAGAAGAGATCCAAGTTTGAATAGCTTCTTTTCCAAGATAACTATTCAATTGGATGAAGATCGAAAGCTTTCAAGTAAAATCAAGAAAACAGATAGAAGAAGAATAATGAAAACTAGTATTGATCCATCAAATTACAACAGAGCTCCCTAACCCAATGAAAGGGGTTTAGTTGTTCATAGCTCTGGAAAATGAAAGAAAAGATGGAGAATACATGATGAAAACAAAACTAGAAGTGCAGAGAATGGTAAAATACAGAGAGTAGTTTTACCAATTTTTTCAATCCTCCTCTAATCAATTCAAAGTTACTCCTAGATATACTACTCTTCTGATCTTCTAGTTGGCTCTTCAAGTCTTGGGTATGGGCCTTTGGATCTGGAGTTTGAAGCAGTTATCTTCTTCATTGGGCTTAGCTTTACTTGCAGAGAGAAAGTGTAAAGTGGGCAGGGACTTTAGCTCAGGACGTTAGTGGTGTTAACGTTAAGTGAAAATGTGGGTTCGAGAATGTTAGTGACAATCACCTTCTTCACTAACGTTCCTTACCCAAGTTAGAGCCACGTTAACCTCAACGTTAGTGGCACAAACGTTGCCACTAACGTTGCCTCTTGGTCCTTCGCACACATTATTGGGACTTACCTTCCCAATAACATTGAGAAGCCTCCCCTTTTCTTACGTTAGAGTCCACGTTAACTTAGTTAACGTGGCTCTTAACGTTAGCTTGCCAACCTTCGAGAATGTTAGTGACACTTACCTTTGTCACTAACGTTCCAATGTGCCCCTATCTCCCACGTTAGAGTCCACGTTAACTAGGTTAACGTGGCCTCTAACGTAGCAATGCTAGCCATCTCCAACGTTAGTGACAAAGGTGAATGTCACTAACGTTGGCTCATCATCTCTCTTCATCACGTTAGCTTCCACGTTAACTAAGTTAACGTGGGAGTTAACGTGGCTCATTGTGGCTTGTGTGGTTCATTCCAACGTTAGTGACAATGTTAGGTGTCACTAACGTTGGTGATCATATACTTTCTCCACGTTGGCTTCCACGTTAAACGTTAACTTAGTTAACGTGGAAGTTAACGTGGCTTTTTGAGGCTTGGCCAACGTTAGTGACAAAGGTGAATGTCACTAACGTTGGCTTCTCTTTTGCTTCTTAACCTTAGAAGCCACATTAACTAAGTTAACGTGGCAACTAACGTGGTCACTTATGAGCTTGGCCCAATGTTAGTGACAATGGTAAGTGTGACTAATGTTGGCTCCATTTTCTTTCCTCCACGTTAGAGTTCACGTTAACTTAGTTAACGTGACTCTTAACGTGCTCTATGATGGCTTCGAGGACGTTATTGGCGATTACTTTTCTCATTAACTTTGCAAGCTAGCTCCCATTCCTACGTTAGAAGTCACATTAGTGAGACTAATGTGGCTACTAACGTGGTTCTTCCTTGCTTCCTTTGTCCTGAAATCAAGCAATAAAGTGCATCAAAGTTCTAGTCCAAGTCATGGGAAATGCAACATCTAATTTGTCATTAATTTCATGCAAAATCCTCATGAAATCATTTAAGGTGCACCATGTATGCTTGAATCAATATGTAAGTGAATATCTATCCAAAACTAGCTTATTTTCTAAGGAAATGCATGAAACTACCTTAGAAACAGTAAAGAAAAGGTCAGTAAAACTGGCCAAAATGCCCTGGCGTCAGTCATGCTTTTTAAACTTTGTTCTTCATCTAACCAATCAACAAATATTTAATGTACCAATACAAACATCATGAGGTCTTTTCAGGGTTGTAATGAGGCTAAGGTAAAGGTAAGGATATATATATATATATATATATATATATATATATAAGGCTAAGTGAGCTAACAAAGTGAATCCTTGATTAGTCTAAGATCTCACCTAACATATACGTACTTTATATAATTTTAAAGTTCTTTACCTAGCTACCCAAATTTTTCCACTTTTGTATTACATGCTCATGCACCAAATTTAATTTTTGAATTTTGTCCCATGTGCATTGATTCTTTTTATTTTGTATTGGGGAAATTTTTGTATCCCCTTATTTAATTACTTAATTTTTTTATCAATGCACATGGTAATTTAATTATTTTGATTTCACATGAGTATGCTTCCCAAATTTTCAAATAACTTATTCAATTTAATTCCCTACTTTTTCCTATCATCCCATGTTCCCATAAAATTTCCCACACTTAAATTATACACAATATCTATCTTAAGCTAACCAAGGATTTAACTTGGGATTTTTATTTTGTTTTTCTATTTAAGGCTAGTAATGTAGTTATGAAATATAAGGGGGTTAAAAAGTTCAAAGTGGCTAACAAGGGTGACATAAAAGGGTAGGCTTATTTGGGATAAGTGAGCAAAAACAAGTAATGCCCTCAATCATATGCAAGCATGTAAATACACTAAATAATGGATATATAGAATGGAACAAAGTAGAGATTGCAATTATAGAGAAGAAAACACACAAGAATAAAAATTTATGGTCAAATAATGTAACCATATAAATAAGCTCAAAATCTCACAGGTTGTATGTTCTTTAGCTCAAAAACCATGTTCCAATTTACGATCTTCAAACAAATTTAACACATAGAAAATTTTAATTTTTTTTAATTTAAATTAGTGAAAATTTTTCAAAAATAGGGTCTTAAAAAGAAACTTATTATTTTTCAACTAAGTAGTACTTAAATGCAAACAATCAACTACACATGCAATCTATTATGCAATGCAACATTGAACAAACAAAGAAAATAGAGTATTGGTGTTGAAAAGAAGGTAACTAACCCCTGAAAGTCGGTATCGACCTCCCCACACTTAAAGATTGCACCGTCCTCGGTGCATGCTAAGATGTGCAAGTGGATGGGGGTTGTGGTTCCTCAGCTGGGGCTCTTTTTTGTTCCTTTCCTTGCCGGTGGTTTGGGAGTAGCCTTCTCTTTACCCTTCTTGGTGGCCATCCTAAAAAGGGAAAAAGAAAGTAACTTTTAAAGCTAAGGGTTAGAGCAAGAAAGAGAGCGGAAAAGGTGGTAATTAATGCACAATAAAGAAGAATGACGTTAACACATGGTCATGACTACATGTGAAAAGTTCATCAATGGAAATATAGCAAGTGCATGTAATGACAATTAAATGCAAGATGTTTATTGGCATGCTGGCAAAGGCATGAGTAGCATAGATCAAGGATTCTATGTCCAAGTTAGATTACTAATTCTTTCAAAATAACATGTTTGAATAACAATTATATTTAATTAATAAAATATAAAAAAGGTTTTGTGAAAAGCAAGCATTTTGAGTAGTAGAATAAAAGAAATCTAAAAATAGTGCACAATGCCATACGGACGTTTTCACAAACACATACCATGCATGGTAAATAAGTTATTGAATGTATTAAATTGAACATGCAAGCAACTCTATAAAAATTAATATATAATTGTCAAACAATTCCTTAACAATCTACAAGCAAATCATAAGAAATAATGACCCAAATAAATTTCTAACACCAATGAAAATAATGCAATGAATGAAAGTATGCAAATAAATTGGATGAAATAGAATGGAAGTGAAGAGGGATGAGAAATTAAAGAGAAGAAGAGGAAGAAAGTAAGAAAAGAAGAAAAGATAGAAGAAATTAGGATTAGAAAAGAAAAGATAAGATAATTGGCGCTGATCTGGATAAGTTGTGCGGCGCGGGCGACGCGGTTGCGTGGGTGACGAGGTCGCATGGTGTGCGATAAGTTTAGGTGACGCGGACGCGTGGGTCACGCGATCGCGTGGCCTGATTTGTGCGATTGGCGCGAGTGCAGCCTCGCGTTCACGCAACTCTCTGTTCGAAACTCATTTTGCCAAATTTTTGGGTGACGCGGTCGCGTGGTTGACGCGATCACGTGGATGGCCATTTTCGGAAAACGACGTGCCTACGTGGGGAACGCGTTGGCGTGGGAGGGCTTGGGCTTCCAGCACGAGTCCAGCCCGATTCCATCACAACTTGCTGCCATACAACCTTTTTACGTCGATTTTTAGGGCACGCGTCGCGTGGGTGACACGGACGCGTGGGAGGCATTTTTCGCAAATGACACGAACGCGTCAGCGACGCAGTCGCGTAGATCAATTTGTGCCAAAGGCACGCCTCCAGCCACGCTCTCGCGTGACTCTCTGTCCAATTCTTTTTTCTTCAAAACGCACTCGTGACGCGGACGCGTCAGCGACGCTGCTGCGTCGCGTGCGTGCTTTTTCTTAATAGTAATGCAGTATGCAAAATGCAATGCTAATATGAATGTTATGCATGATTCCAGGTCCAATCAAAACTCAAAAACAAACAAAACAGACTAGAATTAAAACTGAAAAAGGGACGATCATACCATGGTGGGTTGTCTCCCACCTAGGACTTTTAGTTCAAGTCCTTAAGTTGGACATTTGGTGAGCTCCTTATTATGGTGGCTTGTGCTTGAACTCGTCTTGAAACTTCCACCAATGCTTGGACTTCCAAAAAGCTCTATCAATACCAAGTAAATTCCTCAAGCTTTGATGGAGTTCTTCACAAGCTTTGAGCTCCCAAAATTGATCCTCATATATTCCTGGATCCCAGATCTTATTTCTACACCCGTCTTCAAGTTGATTATCATGATTCCATCCGGGTGGTTCAACCTTAGAATTCTCACTGAAGCATCCAAACAACTTCTCAGACCCATTCAATTGAGCTCTACACCAACTTTTGCGTTTAAACTTAAAGCTTCCAACCATAATGAACCTTGAAGGACAATTCTTACTACTGACCATCTTCTTCTTACTCTTAATGCCACAAAGAGCTCTAAGGTGACCATCCGTCTCCAGTAGCCCATATTCAAGTGGGAAGGTAAAGGTCAAGGATAAGAATTTTACCCACTTGAACGTTATGATGGACGGTAATGGCCTTGGGAGAGGTATTTCTAATGAACTTGCAAGCTCCACTCCCTTGTGCTTTTCTCTAACAACTTCCACCTCCTTGTAAGCTTCTTCAATTTAAACCTCTTCCTCTTGGTAGCTTTCTTCCAATTCAATCTCCTCTTCACTGCTTTCCAAGGGCATGGGAGGTTGTGCTTCTTCTTCTTGAATCTCCATCTCTTGATCGACCTCTTCCAAGTCCTTAACTATGACATGCCTTGGAGGTTGTACACCCTCCTCAACATCAAATGCAACCGTCTTGGAAGGAGGCTCTATGTCTTGACTTTCCCATGGAGGTTCAGCATCTCCCAAGTCTTCAACCACTTCTTCTTCTTCAATAATTACTGCTTTGTCCAGTAGCATTAATATAAAATCGTACTCATCCTTGATGATTTTTTTCCATGACAACTCCTTTCAACTATTCTTTCATCTTCAAGGGTCTCTCCTATCTCCACATTTTGGGCCTCCTTTTGCTCTAAGACAAAATCAGACTCCTCCTTGATGTCTTCCTTCATTAATTCTTCAACCACTCCTTCGACTTCAAGGGTCTCTACTACCTTCACCTTTAGAGCCTCCTCTAGCTCCTTATGAAGTATGGATTCACGAAGATGATCCCTTCTCTCTTGTTCCATGTCAACAGCATCATTGGGACCATGTTACTCTTGGATTGATGGATGTGGGTACTTTTCCATGGATGGTGGTGATGGGATGGAGAGATCATTCTGTGGTTAAAAAGAAAGTGCACTAGAGCTTGAGGGTTTATTGTTGAAGGTATTTGGTGGTCCGATTTGGGCGACGAGAGCTTGTACAGTAGAGTTTAGATCGGTAAGTGCTTTCTCTATGGAGGTTTGGGGTGGATAGGAGGGTTCATTTGTTGGGAGAAAGGGTTCATGGTAGGAAGGTGGTTCATCTTGATAATGATAAAGAGATGGTGTATATTGAGGTGGTGGTTCATTAGAGTAGTTGTGTTGGAATGGGGGTGGTTCTATGTATGGTTCATTTGGCTTATAAGGTGGTTGGTATGGTGGATACGGGTTAGGGTCATATGGAGGTGAATGGTGGAAAGGGGCTTGTGAGTATGGTGGTCCAAAGTCATGTTGAGGAAATGGTTCATAGGGATATGGTGGTGATTGTTGATAATCAAAAGAGCGCTCACCATAGCCATTGCCTTGATATGCATCACAGAACGGTTGTTGATAGTCCATTGGAGGTGGTTGTTGCCATGAGGGTTGATCAAATCCTTGTGGCTCCTCCCATCTTTGGTTATTCCAACCTTGATGCTTGTTCTCATTGAAATTTCCTCTTCCTGCAACATAATTGTAACCAGACTCATAGCCAAAGGGGTGAGAGTTCATAGTAATAGGAGAAAATAGAAACAAAAACTAACAAAAAGAAAATATTTTGAAAAAGATATGATTTTTTGAAAAAGATTTGAATTTTGAAATTTAAAACTAAGTTAAGATAAGATAAAAATTTTAAAATAAAAATCTGAAAAAAAAAATTTTTTTTCGAAAAAAATCAATTTAAAAGCAAATATTTACAATAACCAATAATAAGGCACACATTTGCAATTCCCCGGCAACGGCGCCATTTTGACGATCGGATTTTCTGTCGGTAAAAAAATTCACAAATATATTATCGCGTTGCAAGTATAGCTTCTAAACCAACAGAGAATCCTTTCGTACAAACGTTTTGGTTGTCACAAGTAACAAACCCCTTTAAAATTTATAACCGAAGTATTCAAACCTCGGGTCGTCTCTCAAGGAATTGCAGGGAGGTATGTTCTTATTATTGGTTTTGAGTTTTGTAAATTGGGGGTTTTTGAAATAAGGAGCAAGTAATTTAAATAAAAAGAAAAATAAATTAATTATAAAATCTCTTGGCAAGGTATAAGAATTTGGAAGTCCTATCCTAGTTATCCGTATCGATGGTGATGAGAATTGAGTTTTAATCCCACTTAGTTAACCTTTACTAAAGCAAAGGAAAGTCAAGTGGACTAATTAGTTTGATCCTCAAGTCCTAGTCAATCCCTGTGGGAAGACTAGCTTTAGAGCGATCTAGATCAATTAGTAATCTGTCAATTTCAACCACTGCTGACTTTGACAACTCAAGTGTTATCAATTACTTAACCAAAGCCCAAAGGAAGAAAATATCTAAATTAAATTAAAAGCATTCATAAATAGAATAAAGCAATCATAAATTTGAAATACCTCAAATTACGTTTAAACATAAATTCAAATCTAACATGGAAAGTGTTCATACCCTGGGTCGAGTTATCCGACCTGGGATGATTGGTGACAAAGCGACCGACCTCTTCAGGTCAGGCTACCCGACCTCTTCTCAAAGAGGTCAGCCAAATCGACAGGAAAGCCCAATAAAGGGCCCAAATAGAGGAACACGACCCAAATCCAAAGGCAATCCAAGCCTATAGAGATAAAGGCGGTTCCCTTGATGATAAGCTGACTTCACCCGAAATAAGATAAGATAAGATAAGATAACTAATTTATCTTATCAGAAAGGTCAGCCCACACTACTATAAATACACTGGAGCACCCAGGTATAACTCATACTCTGATTCTACAATAAACCTGCTTAATACCCGTGCTAACTTAAGCATCGGAGTCTCTTGCAGGTACCCCCCACCCTCCGGTGACCAAGGATCAGAAGTGCAGCCAGTCCAACAAGTCGGATACAACAGTTCCGGTTGCCACCAGCCAGCCGGACACATCATCTCTGACCAGTACAGAAGATCTCGTCCGAGATTGACCTCTAGTTTCAGGTAACCCTCGGAATATTGGCGCCATTGCTGGGGAACCTGGAAGTCATCCCAACACCATGGCGGACGGCCATGACAACTACCACGATTCAGATCTGGAAAACAAAACACCGCACAAGAACGCGGACGCTACGCTAAAGGATACTCCGGAATCCAACGGGGATAAAAACTCATCAAATCCGGAGGTAATAGCAGCACTTCAAGACCGCTTAAAGCAACTTGAAAAAGAAACCCAACAACAACGAGAGGTCGGGAAGGATCTACAAAGAGAGGTACGGTGGCGTCGAGAATCGGAAGATAAACTAACGTAATTAGAAGCCGATCTCAAATCCAAAGCTCCTCAGACTACTCCTATGGAAAATTCACGCAAAGAACAAGATCCATTCACCAAGGAAATCATGAAAACTAAAATTCCAAAAGACTTCAAACTCCCGGATATGATTTTGTATGATGGCACGACAGATCCCAACCATCATCTCAGTAATTTCAGAAGTAGAATGTACCTCACCGATGCCTCGGACGCCGTTTGTTGCCAAGCTTTTCCAACAACTCTCACGAAGACAGCAATCAGATGGTTCGACAACCTACCTTCAAAGTCCATCTCAAACTTTGACGACCTGGCTAAAAAATTCCTATCCAGATTCTCCATCCAGAAAGATAAGACCAAGCACGCCCCCAGTTTACTAGGGATCAAGCAAGGAGATCGGGAGAGCCTCCGCAACTACATGGAATGATTCAACAAAACATGCATGGACATGCAAAGCTTGCCAACAGAGGCTGCCATCATGGGACTCATCAATGGCCTACGAGAAGGACCTTTTAGCCAGTCCATATCAAAGAAGTACCCTACCTCCTTAGACGAAGTGCAGGAGCGAGCAGAAAAATACATCAACATGAAAGAAAACGCTCGGTTAGGAGAAACCTCAAAATCCGGGGTCCCCTAACAAGATAAAGACAAGGAATCCAAAAGGAAAGAAGATCGACAAGGAGAGAAAATAAAAAAATACCACAATTACACTCCTCTCAGGGCATCCCTAATCGACGTATACAAAGAAGTCAGCCATACAGAGAAAATACCCCCAGCACGGCCACTCAAAGGCAAAAGAGGAGGAGGAAACCGGAATGAATATTGCGAATATCATCGAGTGCGAGGGCACTCCACCAACGAGTGCTTCGATCTAAAGAACATCATAGAAAAATTGGCGAGGGAAGGAAAACTAGATCGGTTTTTAGCCACCCGATATGACGACCAAAGAAAGAGACGAAGGGACGAAGATATCGGACGAACCGTGCGATCACCTCGTACACCGGAAAGACACGTCCATATGATACACGGCAGATTCGCAGGGGGTGGAATCTCCAAATCATCCCGCAAGAGATATCTCAAAGAAGTATATCATGTCGAGGGAAAGGAAGAAGCACCCGACATCCCTGCAATCACATTCACTAAAGAGGACGCATCCAGTATCATCTCGGGACACGACGACCCCATGGTCATCACCATCATACTGGCAAACGCCAATCTGAACCGCACATTAGTAGACCAAGGGAGCTCCGCTGACATCCTATTCAAAACTGCCTTCGACAAGCTCGGCCTAAAAAACAAGGAGCTTAAGGCATACCCGAACAGTTTGTTCAGATTGGGAGATACCCCGGTACAACCGCTAGGATATGTATCACTACATACAACCTTTGGAAAAGGGAACCAATCCAGGACGCTCAAAATATACTACATTTTGGTTGACATGAGTTCAGCCTACAATGCTCTAATAGGTCGGACAACACTAAATCAACTCGGTGTAATAGTCTCGACTCCACATCAATGCATGAAATTCCCAACTACAGAGGGGATAGCCACAATAAAAGCAGATCAAAAGATGGCACGCCACTGTTATAACGAAAGTCTAAACCTCAGAGGCAGAGGAGAAGAGTTTCACACAATTGAGCTTGGCAGAGTTCAGAGACGAGAAGAACTCCGTCCGCAGCCAGAAGGTGAGATAGAGAAGGTTCATATCGGAGACACCTCGGACAAAACGACTAATAATGGCACGATCCTGAGAGGAGACTCAAAAGAATTACTGGTACAATTCTTACAAGATAATGTCAATCTCTTCGCATGGAAAGCCACAGACATGCCAGGCATAGATCCCAAGCTAATGTGCCACAAGTTGGCGGTCCATCTAGGATCTCGGCCCGTACAGCAAAGACGAAGAAAACTTGGGCCAGAGCGATCCCAAGCTGTGGAAGAACAGGTACAAGCATTACTAGAGGCAGGATTCATAAGAGAGGTCAAGTATCCACTATGGCTAGCCAACGTCGTCTTGGTGAGAAAATCAAATGGGAAGTGGCGAATGTGCACCAATTACACCGATCTCAACAAAGCCTGCCCAAAAGATCTGATGCCAGGGCATCTTGGCCAGTTTTACTGACCTTTTCTTTACTGTTTTTAGGATAGTTTCATGCATTCCCTTAGGAAATAAGCTATTTTTGGGTAGATATTCACTTACACCTTGATTCATGCATACATTGTGCATTTTACATTATTTCATGAGGATTTTGCATGAGTTTAGTGACAAATTGTATGTTGCATTACCCATGACTTGGCTAGAACTTTGATGCACTCTATTGCTTGATTTCAGGACCAAAGGAAGCAAGGAATGGGAGGTAACTTGCAAAGTTAATGAGAAAAGTGATTGCCAATAACGCTCTCGAAGCCATCATTGACCACATTAAGAGTCATGTTAACTAAGTTAACGAGAACTCTAACGTGGAGAGGGGAAGTTGAGCCAACGTTAGTGACACTTAACATTGTCACTAGCGTTGGCAAATGCTCAATAGTGGCCATGTTAGAGTCCACGTTAACTTAGTTAACGTGGCCTCTAACGTTAGAAGGGGGGAGAAACGCCAACGTTAGTGACATTCAACATTGTCACTAACGTTGGCCTAAGGAGAAATAGACCACGTTAACTCCCACGTTAACTTGGTTAACGTGGGAGCTAACGTAAGAAGCAAGAGTGGTCGACAATGTTAGTGACACCCAACATTGTCACTAACGTTAGAAGCAACCACACAACCCCCCGAGAGCCACGTTAACTAGTTAACGTGGAAGCTAACATTGATGAGTGAAAGAATGGCCAACGTTAGTGACACTCAACATTGTCACTAACGTTGGGGATGGCTAAGCATGGCCAAGTTAGAAGCCACGTTAACCTAGTTAACGTGGACTCTAACGTGAGACATAGGGCACCTTAGAACATTAGTGACAATGTTGAGTGTCACTAACGTTCTCGAAGGATGGCAAGCCACGTTAAAGAGCCACGTTAACTAAGTTAACGTGGGCTCTAACGTGGGAACAAAGGGGGCTTTTCAAAGTTATTGGGAATGTTAAGTCTCAATAACGTGTACGAAGGACTTAGAGGCAACATTAGTGGCAACGTTTGTGCCACTAACGTTGAAGTTAACGTGGCTTTTACTTAGGAACGTTAGTGAGAAAGTTGATTGTCACTAACGTTCTCGAACTCATATTTTCACTAAACGTTAACACCCCTAACTCCTGAGCTAAAGTCTCTGCCACTTCACATTTTCTCTCTGCAAGTAAAGCCAAGCCCAAATGAAGAAGAGAACTGCTTCAAACTCAAGATTCAAAGGCCAAGACTTGAAGAGCCAACTAGAAGCTGAGAAAAGTAGTATATATAGGAGTAGCTTTGAATTTTTAGGAGTTCTGGAAGTTGGGGGAAAAGAGAACTACTCTCTGTATTTTACCTTCTCTGCATTTTCTAGTTTTATGATGTATTCTCCATCTTTGTTTTCATTTTCTAGAGCTATGAACAACTAAATCCCTTTCATTGGTTAGGGAGCTCTGTTGTAGTTTGATGGATTAATACTAATTTTCATTATTCTTCTTCTATCTTTTCTCTGAATTTACTTGAAAGCTTTCGATCTTCATCCAATTGGGTAGTTATCTTGGAAAAGAAGCTATTCAAACTTGGATCTCTTCTGAACCTTGAAAGAGGAATGAAGAGATCAAGCTAGAAATGCTTTCTCATGCTGGACCAATTGGGTTTGGATGGGTATGTGACTATAACCCTCTCAATACTTGATTTGGGAAATGCATGTGGTATAATCAGTGACCATACTTCATCTCTTCTCATGAGCAATTTACCAAGGAATTGGCTATTGATCAGATTTGAGAGATTGAATTTGTAATTCAATCAATTAAGATTGCCAAGGAAATCAATGAGTGCATTGATTGAGGAAGAGATGAAAATGAACTTGATCCGGAGAATTGCAACATCTCCTAAGCCCAATGAACTTCCCATCTCTGATCTTACCCATTCTCTTTAATTTCTGCCATTTACTTTTATGAGAAAATCTCCCATTCCCATTTACAATTCTGCAATTTACTCTCAGTCATTTACTTCCAGTCCTTTAATTCTAGCATTTACTTTCTGTTATTTACATTCCGCCATTTTATTTTCTGCAACTCTCAACCAAATTCTGGATTCGCTCAACTAGAACATTCTTCTAATTAAAGTTGCTTGATCAATCAATCCCTATGGGATTCGACCTTACTCTATTGTGAGTTTTTACTTGACGACAAATTCGGTACACTTGCCGAAGGAAATTTGTTGAAAGACAGTTTCCACCCGCATCAAGTTTATGGCGCCGTTGCCGGGGATTGATTGTGCATTAACAATGATTAAATTGGAAGATCACTAGATGAGCATTTTCTTTTGTGAATTTCATTTTCTGTTTGAGTGATTTATTTTCTGTTTTAGTTAAACTTCTTCCCTTCCCCCTCTACTCTTTTATTTTCTTTGTTATTTTCAATTCTGTTTGCTAACCCACTAACTGTTTGATATATTGCATCACCCACAACTAACAGTAATTCTGACAAAAATATTTTCTGCACATATCTTTTCTTGCTTGCACTTGATGGTTGTATGACAGGGAGAAGAAGCGGGGCTTCAACTTCCTTCGATTCTGAACCTGAGAGGACCTTCCTTAGATTAAGGAGGGAGGCAAGAGGAAAGAAAGTGGTTGGTGCTGAGGAAGAGGAGGAATTCTTTGAACCAAACATGGAAGACAACACGGAAAACCATCATGAAGAAGAGGATCACAACCATGGGGGAGGAGGTAGAGCAAATCATGCTGGGGAGGATAGAAGAGTTTTGGGCTCTTACATCAATCCAAACCCAGAAATTGTGGAAGTAGCATCCAAAAGCCAACAATCCATGCTAACAACTTGAACTTAAACCACAGCTTATCACCCTTGTTCAGAACAACTGTTCGTTTGGAGGAGGTGTTCAAGAAGATCCCAATCAACATTTGACCACCTTTCTGAGAATATGTGACACATGAAGTTAATGGTGTTCATCCTGACACCTATAGACTGCTCTTATTTCCATTCTCACTCAGGATAAGGCAGCCAAGTGGCTGGAATCTTTCCCAAGGGAATGCTTGACAACTTGGGAAGATGTGGTGAACAAATTCTTAGCAAGATTTTACCCTCCTCAAAGAATCAATAGGCTGAGAGATGAGGTCCAAACTTTCATGCAACAAGATGGTGAAACTTTGTATGAAGCATGGAAGAGATTTAAGGACCTCACAAGGAGGTGTCCACCTGACATGTTCAACGAATGGGTGCAGCTGCACATTTTCTATGAAGGGCTCTCTTATGAGTCAAAGAAGACGTAGACCATTCATCCGGAGGATCCTTGAACAAGAAGAAAACCATTGAGGAGGCTATAGATGTCATTGAAACAGTAGAGAGACAACTACTTCTATGCTTCCGAAAGAGGGAACACAAGAGGAGTAATGGAGCTAAACAATGTAGATGCTCTGTTGGCCAAACAAGCCATTACCAACAGCTGGCTGACCTCACAAGAAGATGGAGAGGAACCAAGT
>NC_092055.1:85373355-85434190 GCF_003086295.3 Arachis hypogaea | reverse complement strand
TCAGTTTTGTGCCAGTTTGGGCGTTCAACTCCAGTTTTTGATCCTTTTCTGGCGCTGGACGCCAGAATTGGGCAGAGGACTGGCGTTGAACGCCAGTTTACGTCGTCTATTCTTGTGCAAAGTGATGCGCATAAACGTGTTATGCTACGATTTAGGAAATTGCACGATCGGCAAAATTCCTTCCGGCAAGTGCACCGGTTATCGTCGTCAAGTAAAAACTCACAATAGAGTGAGGTCGAATCCCACAAGGATTGGTTGAGTGAGCAATTCGGATTAGAAGTGTGTTCTAGTTGAGCGGAATCAAGATTTGAGATGAGAATTGCGGAATGTAAAATTGGCGGGAAAAGTAAATGACAAGAAAATTAAATGGCTGAATCTTAAATTGCATGAATTAAAGAGCAGAATGTAAATTGCTGAAATTAAAAGGGAATGGGATGATTGCAAGAATTGAATTGCAGAATGTAAAGAGAAAGTGGAAATCAGAAATGGGGAATTCATTGGGTTTAGGAGATATTGAAATCTCCGAATCAAAACATGTAAATCTCTTCCTCAACCAATGCATTCATTGAATTTTGCTTGGCAATCTTATATGATTGGATCCCAATTCCTTGGCTCACCAATGCTCTCTAAAAACAAACAAATTCCCAATCCCTTGGTTTAAATGTTCATAAGAAGAGATGATGCTTGATCACTGATTATACCACACAATTTCATGAACCACAATTTGGTAGGATTACATGTCACAATATCCATCCAAACCCCAATCCAATCCACTGTGAGAAAGCTTCTCTAGCATGAATCCTCCATTCCTTTCCCAAGGCTCCGAAGGATTCCAAGTATGAGTGGTCTCTTTCCCAAGACAACTACTCAATGGAATTAGATCGAGAAGCTTTCTAACGAAATTCAAGAGAAAAGATTGAAGAAGAAGATAAACTATTATTGATTCATTGAATTACAATAGAGCTCCCTAACCCAATGAAAAGGGGGTTTAGTGAATCATAGCTCTGAATTCAATTACAAAGAAAAGGAAACTAGCTAAAAGTGAAAAGTACAAGTCCCTCTAACTTAACTTTTATCCTATTTATACACTTTCTATATTGAGCTTCAGTTGTGCTTCTTGGGCTTTGAGGCCTCTCCTTGCTTTCCTTTTGCCTTGGGTTTATGATCCATAATCTTGATGAGGTTGTTGATCCAGATCCTGTAACATTTATTGAGCCAACTTAGTGATAATCAAATAATGACACATGACTCAATAAATTGAGATTTCAAACTCATCAATCCTTCAGGCCCAATCCCATAAACCATGATATTCAATTGGGTTTCATACCAAAGTAAGTTTAAGTTAATACTTGTGCTCAAAGACTAACTTAAATCACAATATTTTTGGCCCAGAAACCCTTTTCAAGAGTGGCGTTTAAGTTGTAGTTTAAGCTTAAACTGCAACTTAAACGCCAGACACTTCCAGTGAGGCCATTTGTAGAAGCACGTTTAAGCTTCAGTTAAGGTTAAACTGAAGCTTAAACGTGGAAATGGAAGAAGGTAGCCCTGGAGAGTAATGTAGTCGAACACGTTTAACCTCCAGTTTAAGGTTAAACTGGAGGTTAAACGTGGAAAAGGAATGAGGCATCCTGGAGGTCGAACACGTTTAACCTCCAGTTTGAGGTCAAACTGGAGGTTAAACGTGGAAAGGGGTGTAGGCATACTGGAGGTCGAACACGTTTAACCTCCAGTTTGAGGTCAAACTGGAGGTTAAACGTGGAAGCTTGGAATGGTGGCCCTGGAGGTGTCGAACACGTTTAACCTCCAGTTTGGGGTCAAACTGGAGGTTAAACGTGGAGATGGAGAGAGCAACCCTGGAGTGAAAAAACTATCGAACACGTTTAAGCTCCAGTTTGAGTCAAACTGGAGCTTAAACGTGGAATGGCCCCTGGTACTCTTCCTGGTTCTGGCGTTTAACCTCCAGTTTGAGGTCAAACTGGAGGTTAAACGTGGAACTCCTCCCTGGTTGGCATACTCATTCTGGCGTTTAACCTCCAGTTTGAGGTCAAACTGGAGGTTAAACGTGGAATGCTCCTTAAGTGAGGCTTTTCATTCTGGCGTTTAACCTCCAGTTTGAGGTCAAACTGGAGGTTAAACTTCAATCCCAGCATTTCTTATCCTTCATGATTTTGGCGTTTAAGCTCCAGTTTAGGCTTAAACTGGAACTTAAACTCCATATGTGATATACAAGCTTCCTTTATTGATTTTGTTGCTTCCTTGCTTAGCCTCTTCTTCCCTGAAATCATCCAAACAATTGCATCAAAGTCTTGCAAAATTTCATGAGAAATCTTTCATTCATAGCATTTAAGTAATATAACTAAAACTCATGGAATTTGCATCAAAATCATATTGTTTGGATGGTTCATTACTTTGTTCTTCATTTAACCATTTTTGGTTACTTTAAGCTCAAGAAAATGCATAAAACAACTAAAACTAACAGAAAAATGCTAGTGAAACTAGCCTATGATGCCTTGGCATCACAACACCAAACTTAATACTTGCTTGTCCCTAAGCAAGTCCTGAGTTATTTGAGAAGAAAGTATGAACAGAAAGTAATTACATTGGCTATATTAGCAAGCAATTGAAGTTCATCAGAAGGGTTCTATGCAGAAAGTTGCAGCATCACTTTTTCATACTTATCAGGTAGGATTATCACTTTTTCATTGCATCCGTCAAAAATTGCTATGGCCTCCTGTTATTCTTATGTCTTTGGCACTTCTCCTTTGTTTTTCTTTTCTTTTTCTTAGAGCTTCTTTTGCTCCTTGCTTGCTTAGTGTCATGTGTTGCACAAGCCTTTGGCATTTCTTTTCTTATCAGTGCACTACACATATCCACTTTAGGCATTTTAGTTCACATTTCTTCTTGAGACATTGGTGCCCAGCACCTCTTTGTGTGACTAAATGTTTTGTATTGAGGTTGCTCTTGATAATGGACTTTTGGTTGATAATCCCGGGTTAGTTAACCCAAGTTACCAAGTGTTGAAACACTCCTCAGAACCTATTCATCCAAGCATATCCTTAATACATAAACACCACAGGCATTTGTCTCAGGAGTTCAAACCATTGGTGCCTAGCTTATTTTCTCAATTTTTTTGCTTTTTGGTTGCCTTTTTCCGTGGCTTTTTCTTTTCCTTTTTCTTTCTTTTTCATGGCCAAAGACATTTATTCATCAAGATCCATAGACAATTTTTACTTCTACATAAAAAATGATAATTCTACACTCAAATTTTAGTGATGTGACTAAACAATCAAGCATGCATACCACCACTTAATTCTACTTGATTTGTCACTAATTTAGCCGGTTACTTTTGTTCAAACTTTTCTTTTATTTTTGGAAACAGAACAAGCATGGCACGCACTTGTTTAAGAAGGTGAAGTTATATCCAAACATCTAGGCATTCACTTTATTCAAAGCACTTAACAAACAGACATATTAAAACAAACTACACATTCCAGAAAGATTCAACATATACAGTTTAAACCAGAACACGCATGCTTTTGTTTGGCCTTTTTAAAGAATTATCAAGGAATAATACCACCTTGTGAAATTCCTTGTTTTCTCTTTGTTGTCAGGAAACACTTTGATTTCTCCTTCTTCTTCCTAAATGTTGCTTCATGCTTTAAGGTTCTTGTTTCCTTTCCTGCAAAGAGTAATGAAGTTGCTTGCTCCTCAAGCACTTAAGTGGTTAGCTCAACTATGTGTGGGTAAGTATCGGATTCTTAAGTTGGTGTGTGAACACCAAACTTAGTCTCCCACTTACTTCTCTGTGTTCTTTGAATCCTTGAGTTATCTTGGAATGATGTTGCTACTAAGGGTTTTAAGCATTTCTGTGACTGCTTAGAATAGTTGTTCCTTTCACATAATTCAAAGGTTGTTGTGTTCAGTTGATCTTTATGGTGGAACACCAAACTTAGAGTCACACATTCCCCTTTGACTTATGGATCCATGAATTCATTGTTTGGTGTGAAACACCAAACTTAATTCTTTGCAATGCACAGAAACTACTTTACCCCTTTTATTGAAACAAATAAAAGAAACAGCGAAAAGGTATTACCTCAGGTTGGGTTGCCTCCCAACAAGCGCTTGTTTAACGTCATTAGCTTGACGGTCAGCTTCCTCAGTTGAGGTGATATTTAACTTTGTCCTTCTCCTCCACATCTCCCAAGTAATGTTTAAGTCTTTGACCGTTAACAATGAAGGTTCGTTGTGACTTTTCTTCCATGATTTCTACTTGTCCATAATTGGAGACCTTGGTGACAAGGAATGGTCCAGACCACCTTGATTTTAGCTTCCCTGGAAATAGCTTCAGCCTAGAATTGTAGAGCAATACTTTTTGCCCTTCTTCAAATTTCCTTGGGGCTATGTTGCTGTCATGCTTCTTCTTTGCTCTTTCTTTGTAAATTTTGGCATTCTCATAAGCTTCCGCTCTGAATTCTTCCAACTCTTGAATTTGCAACATCCTTCTTTCTCCAGCGGCTTTGTTGTCCAAGTTCAGAAGTTTCAAGGCCCAGTATGCCTTGTGCTCCAACTCCAGTGGCAGATGGCAAGCTTTTCCATATACTAGTTGGTAAGGCGACATTCCAATTGGTGTTTTGAAAGCTGTCCTATATGCCCAAAGAGCATCATCTAGCTTAATCGACCAGTCCTTCCTTGAAGTTCCCACAGTCTTTTCCAGGATTCTTTTGAGTTCTCTGTTAGATATTTCGGCTTGCCCACTTGTCTGTGGATGGTATGGTGTGGCCACCCTGTGTTTGACTCCATATTTTAGAAGCAATGCCTCTAATGGTTTGTTGCAGAAGTGGCTTCCTCCATCACTGATGATTGCTCTTGGAACCCCAAAACGGCAAAAAATGTGTTTTCTGAGGAAGTTCATGACTACCTTATTATCATTGGTTGGAGTTGCTATTGCTTCAACCCATTTGGAGACATAGTCTACTGCCACAAGAATGTAATTGTTTGAGTATGAAGAGGGAAATGGTCCCATGAAATCTATCCCCCATACATCAAACAATTCAAGTTCCAGAATGAATTGTTGTGGCATTTCATTTCTTCTTGGCAAGTTCCCAGCTTTCTGGCATTCATGGCAGTGCTTCACTAATTCTTTTGCATCTTTGAAGATAGTGGGCCAATAAAAACCACACTGCAACACCTTAGCTGCTGTTCTTTCTCCTGCAAAGTGCCCTCCATAAGTGGAGCCATGGCAGTCCCATAAGACTTCCCTTCCTTCTTCCTCGGATATGCATCTTCTGAGTATGCCATCGGAACATTTTTTGAACAAGTATGGTTCGTCCCAGATGAAGTATTTGGCATCATTTACCAATTTCTTCCTTTGATGTTTGTTAAATTCCAAAGGTAAACTCCCAGTGGCCTTGAAATTTGCTATGTCTGCAAACCAGGGTGCTTTGTGAATTACCATGAGTTGTTCATCAGGAAAGCACTCATTTACATGTGTGCTTTGTGTGCTTCCTTCTTCACATGGTATCCTTGATAAATGATCTGCCACCTTGTTTTCTACACCCTTCTTGTCTTTGATTTCAATGTCAAATTCCTGCAACAAAAGAACCCATCTAATAAGTCTTGGTTTAGATTCTTGTTTAGCAAGTAAATATTTTAAAGCTGAATGATGAGTGAAGACAATGACTTTAGATCCAATGAGATAAGATCTAAATTTGTCAAATGCAAAGACTATTGCCAAGAGTTCTTTTTCAGTGGTTGTGTAATTCTTTTGGTTAGCATTCAAGACTTTACTGGCATAATAAATCACATGCACCAAATTGTTTTTCCTTTGTCCTAACACGGCCCCAATAGCAAGGTCTGATGCATCACACATCAGTTCAAAAGGTAAGTTCCAATCAGGTGGGGCAATGATAGGTGCAGAGGAAAGTTTTTGCTTCAAGAGATCATAGGCTAGCATGCAATTTTTATCAAATACAAAGGGTGTATCAGAGACGAGCAAGTTACTCAAAGGTTTGGCTATTTTAGAAAAGTCTCTAATAAACCTTCTGTAAAAACCAGCGTGTCCCAAAAAGCTCCTAACTGCCTTGACATTACTTGGTGGAGGTAGTTTTTCAATGATTTCCACCTTAGCTCTGTCCACCTCCATGCCTCTATTAGAGATTTTGTGGCCAAGGACTATTCCTTCTGTGACCATGAAATGACACTTTTCCCAGTTTAATACTAGATTAGTCTCTTGGCACCTCTTAAGCACCAAGGCAAGGTGGTGTAGGCAGCTGGGAAAAGAATCCCCAAACACAGAAAAATCGTCCATGAAGACCTCAATAAATTTTTCAATCATGTCCGAAAAGATGGACAGCATGCATCTTTGGAAAGTGGCAGGTGCATTGCACAACCCAAAGGGCATGCGTCTATAAGCAAAAACTCCATATGGACAAACAAATGATGTTTTCTCTTGATCACTAGGATCAACTACTATTTGGTTGTAGCCCGAATATCCATCCAAGAAGCAATAGTAAGCATGTCCGGCAAGCCTTTCAAGCATCTGATCCATGAATGGGAGTGGGAAATGATCTTTTCTGGTGGCTTCATTGAGTTTCCTGTAGTCTATGCACATCCTCCATCCAGTAACGGTTCTTGTGGGTATGAGTTCGTTCTTCTCATTTGGAACCACAGTTATGCCACCTTTCTTGGGCACTACATGGATGGGACTAACCCATGGGCTATCAGAAATGGGGTAGATTACCCCTGCCTGCCATAACTTCCTCACTTCCTTTTGTACCACTTCTTTCATGACGGGGTTCAATCTTCTTTGAGCTTGAATGGAGGGTCTAGCATCCTCTTCTAACAAGATTTTATGCATGCATATGGATGAACTTATCCCCTTCAAATCAGCTAGGGTCCATCCAATGGCATCTTGATGAGTTTGCAGCACCTTGATCAATTCTTCTTCTTGTTCTTGGCTCAAGGCCGAGCTAATGATAACAGGGTGACTCTCATCACTACCCAAGTATGCATACTTGAGATTAGGGGGCAATGCTTTGAGCTCAGGTTTTGGTGCTTCCTTTTCTTCTTTCACTTTCTCTGGCCTACTTAGCATAGTTGTGTCATCATCCTTGATATCACTAACTTCAATATCCTTGGTGAACTCCTCCTCTGCCACTTCCTTTATTGTTTCCTCAAAAGTTTCTTGTACTGCAATGTCCACTACATCAACCCTCATGCACTCCCTTAGTGATTCTGATGGATAGCTCATTGCCTTGAATACATTAAACACCAATTTCTCATCATGGAGTCTAAGAGTGAGTTCACCCTTTTGTACATCTATGATGGCTCCAGCAGTAGCTAGGAAGGGTCTTCCCAGAATTATTGAAGCTTTGGCTTCTTCCTCCATATCTAACACCACAAAATCAGCAGGAAATATAAATTCTCCCACCTTTACCAACAAATCCTCAACTATCCCATGAGGGAATTTAAAAGTTCGATCTGCCAATTGGAGGGCCATTCTTGTTGGTTTGGCCTCTTCAATCTTCATTCTTTTCATCATTGTTAGCGACATCAAATTGATGCTGGCCCCTAAATCACACAAGGCCTTCTCCACCATGACTTCTCCTATAATACAGGGGATTTGGAAACTGCCTGGGTCCTTCAATTTCTGAGGCAATTTGTGCTGAATGATGGCACTGCATTCTTCAGTTAACAACACAGTTTCCTCATTTCTCCAGCTTCTCTTCTTGGTCATCAATTCTTTTAAGAATTTTGCATAGAGTGGCATTTGCTCTATTGCTTCAGCAAAGGGAATGTTGATTTGAAGCTTCTTGAAAATCTCCAAGAACCTGGAGAATTGGCCATCCTTTTCACTTTTCATCAAACGTTGAGGATAAGGTGCTTTAGGTGTGTAAGGCTTCAAGACCTCTTTTTCTTTTTCTTTTGTTGCAAACGGTGTAACAGATTGTCCTTGTTCTTTGTCTTTCACATTTTCCTTTACTTCATCCTCTGTGGTTTCCCTTGAAATCTCCTTTAGATTCTTTCCACTTCTGAGGGTTATGGCCTTACATTCCTCCCTTGCAATAGCCTTAACAGTATGAGAACTGCTTGTCCCAGGGGCTTGCTTAGTCAAATACAAAATTTGATTTTCTAGCTTCTGGATGGCAGCTCCTTGGTTTTGCAAGTTAGAATTTACTTCTTCCTTAAAAGCCTTCAATTCAATTATGTCTTGGCTCATGGTTGCAAGCATTCCTTCCATCCGGTTTAATTGATCTTGAAATTGTTGGTTCGGATTAGGTTGGGTATGTTGATTATTTTGGCCATGATATGATGGTTGGGGGTAAGTGTTTTGTGTGGCTTGGTATGATCTTTGGTTGGAGTTTTGGTATGTGGAATTGTTTTGTTGGTTGTGGTTGTAAGGTTTGTGGTTTTGTGGTTGGGTTTGTTGGTTTCCCCACCCAAAGTTTGGGTGGTTTCTCCAGCCTGGGTTGTAAGTGTTGGAGTGTGGATCATATGATTGCCTTTGTTGGTTTCCCACATAGTTAACCTCATCCCAATCACCTCCTTCAATGCCTACTTCCTCTTGATCTTGTGTGTGTATTGCAGCCACTTGCTTTGTTTCTAATTGCCTGGTAAGCTCTGCTAGTTGCTTGGCAAACACCTTGTTTTGGGCTAGAATTGTATCAACATGGTTCAGCTCCATGACTCCCTTAGTGTTGTGCCTTTCTGATGCATAGTAGTACTCATTCTCAGCCACTGTCTCGATCACTTCAATGGCTTCTTCCACGGTCTTTTTCTTGTTCAATGAACCTCTTGATGAATGGTCTACAGCCTTCCTTGATTCATAAGAGAGCCCATCATAGAAGATGTGCAGTTGCACCCAATCATGGAACATGTTTGGTGGGCATTTCCTTGTCAAGTCCTTGAATCTCTCCCATGCCTCGTAGAGAGTTTCACCATCTTGTTGTCTAAAAGTCTGGACCTCAGATCGAAGCCTATTGACCTTTTGTGGAGGGTAGAAACGTGCCAGAAACTTGCCTTCCACCTCATCCCATGTGGTTAGACTCCCCCTTGGGAATGATTCCAGCCACTTAGCTGCCTTGTCCCTAAGTGAAAATGGGAACAAAAGCAGTTTATAGGCATCTTCCTGGACTCCATTGGACTTCACAGTGTCACAAATTCTCAGGAATTTTGTGAGATGTTGGTTTGGGTCTTCATTAGCACTTCCTCCAAAGGAACAATGATTTTCCACCAATGATATTAGCTGTGGCTTGAGCTCAAAATTGTTGGCCTGAATGGGTGGTTTCTGGATGCTACTACCACAGTTCCCAGAGGTTGGGTTTATGTATGAACTAAGAACCCTCCTCTCAGGAATGGCATTGTTTCCATCAGCTCTCTCATGGTTGTGAACTTCTCTATCCATGTTGAGATCTAGAGCTTCCTCAAAATTGTCCTCAGATTCTCCTTCAGATTCCTCTTCTCCCACTACTCTCTTCCCTCTTGCTTCCCTTCTAAGTCTATGAAGGGTCCTTTCCGGTTCGGTATATGGAGGAGTTGATGTCTCTCCTCTCCTACCTGTCATACAAGAACACAGCTCAAACACAAACAAGTGAAATACTCTTGGTTAATGGAAGAGTATGGTTAGATCAATTGAGGAATTAAATCAAACAGTTAGTGAGTCAGTGAGTTAGTTGCATGGATTTAAAGGCATAAAGAAGGAAAGCATGTAACCAAGTGCAGAAATTAAAATTCAACAAGTATCTAGAACAGAATTAATCAAAGCAAGAGAAAATTGCTCAATCTAGTTAGCTTCCAATTTGAGAATTGTCAATCGAAAACCAATCCCCGGCAACGGCGCCATAAACTTGATGCGCATAAACGTGTTATGCTACGATTTAGGAAATTGCACGATCGGCAAAATTCCTTCCGGCAAGTGCACCGGTTATCGTCGTCAAGTAAAAACTCACAATAGAGTGAGGTCGAATCCCACAAGGATTGGTTGAGTGAGCAATTCGGATTAGAAGTGTGTTCTAGTTGAGCGGAATCAAGATTTGAGATGAGAATTGCGGAATGTAAAATTGGCGGGAAAAGTAAATGACAAGAAAATTAAATGGCTGAATCTTAAATTGCATGAATTAAAGAGCAGAATGTAAATTGCTGAAATTAAAAGGGAATGGGGATGATTGCAAGAATTGAATTGCAGAATGTAAAGAGAAAGTGGAAATCAGAAATGGGGAATTCATTGGGTTTAGGAGATATTGAAATCTCCGAATCAAAACATGTAAATCTCTTCCTCAACCAATGCATTCATTGAATTTTGCTTGGCAATCTTATATGATTGGATCCCAATTCCTTGGCTCACCAATGCTCTCTAAAAACAAACAAATTCCCAATCCCTTGGTTTAAATGTTCATAAGAAGAGATGATGCTTGATCACTGATTATACCACACAATTTCATGAACCACAATTTGGTAGGATTACATGTCACAATATCCATCCAAACCCCAATCCAATCCACTGTGAGAAAGCTTCTCTAGCATGAATCCTCCATTCCTTTCCCAAGGCTCCGAAGGATTCCAAGTATGAGTGGTCTCTTTCCCAAGACAACTACTCAATGGAATTAGATCGAGAAGCTTTCTAACGAAATTCAAGAGAAAAGATTGAAGAAGAAGATAAACTATTATTGATTCATTGAATTACAATAGAGCTCCCTAACCCAATGAAAAGGGGGTTTAGTGAATCATAGCTCTGAATTCAATTACAAAGAAAAGGAAACTAGCTAAAAGTGAAAAGTACAAGTCCCTCTAACTTAACTTTTATCCTATTTATACACTTTCTATATTGAGCTTCAGTTGTGCTTCTTGGGCTTTGAGGCCTCTCCTTGCTTTCCTTTTGCCTTGGGTTTATGATCCATAATCTTGATGAGGTTGTTGATCCAGATCCTGTAACATTTATTGAGCCAACTTAGTGATAATCAAATAATGACACATGACTCAATAAATTGAGATTTCAAACTCATCAATCCTTCAGGCCCAATCCCATAAACCATGATATTCAATTGGGTTTCATACCAAAGTAAGTTTAAGTTAATACTTGTGCTCAAAGACTAACTTAAATCACAATATTTTTGGCCCAGAAACCCTTTTCAAGAGTGGCGTTTAAGTTGTAGTTTAAGCTTAAACTGCAACTTAAACGCCAGACACTTCCAGTGAGGCCATTTGTAGAAGCACGTTTAAGCTTCAGTTAAGGTTAAACTGAAGCTTAAACGTGGAAATGGAAGAAGGTAGCCCTGGAGAGTAATGTAGTCGAACACGTTTAACCTCCAGTTTAAGGTTAAACTGGAGGTTAAACGTGGAAAAGGAATGAGGCATCCTGGAGGTCGAACACGTTTAACCTCCAGTTTGAGGTCAAACTGGAGGTTAAACGTGGAAAGGGGTGTAGGCATACTGGAGGTCGAACACGTTTAACCTCCAGTTTGAGGTCAAACTGGAGGTTAAACGTGGAAGCTTGGAATGGTGGCCCTGGAGGTGTCGAACACGTTTAACCTCCAGTTTGGGGTCAAACTGGAGGTTAAACGTGGAGATGGAGAGAGCAACCCTGGAGTGAAAAAACTATCGAACACGTT
Source organism: Arachis hypogaea (assembly GCF_003086295.3). Lineage (NCBI taxonomy): Eukaryota > Viridiplantae > Streptophyta > Magnoliopsida > Fabales > Fabaceae > Arachis > Arachis hypogaea. Next base: position 85,422,584 of record NC_092055.1, on the reverse strand, counting down.
TAAGCTCCAGTTTGAGTCAAACTGGAGCTTAAACGTGGAATGGCCCCTGGTACTCTTCCTGGTTCTGGCATTTAACCTCCAGTTTGAGGTCAAACTGGAGGTTAAACGTGGAACTCCTCCCTGGTTGGCATACTCATTCTGGCGTTTAACCTCCAGTTTGAGGTCAAACTGGAGGTTAAACGTGGAATGCTCCTTAAGTGAGGCTTTCCATTCTGGCGTTTAACCTCCAGTTTGAGGTCAAACTGGAGGTTAAACTTCAATCCCAGCATTTCTTATCCTTCATGATTTTGGCGTTTAAGCTCCAGTTTAGGCTTAAACTGGAACTTAAACTCCATATGTGATATACAAGCTTCCTTTATTGATTTTGTTGCTTCCTTGCTTAGCCTCTTCTTCCCTGAAATCATCCAAACAATTGCATCAAAGTCTTGCAAAATTTCATGAGAAATCTTTCATTCATAGCATTTAAGTAATATAACTAAAACTCATGGAATTTGCATCAAAATCATATTTTTTGGATGGTTCATTACTTTGTTCTTCATTTAACCATTTTTGGTTACTTTAAGCTCAAGAAAATGCATAAAACAACTAAAACTAACAGAAAAATGCTAGTGAAACTAGCCTATGATGCCTTGGCATCACAAAGTATAGACTATTATATATTTCTGGAAAGCCCTGGATGTCTACTTTCCAACGCAATTGGAAGCACGCCATTTCGAGTTCTGTATCTCCAGAAAATCCACTTTGAGTGCAGGGAGGTCAGAATCCAACAGCATCAGCAGTCCTTTTTCAGCCTGAATCAGATTTTTGCTCAGCTCCTTCAATTTCAGCCAGAAAAATACCTGAAATTACAGAAAAACACACAACTCATAGTAAAGTCCAGAAATATGAATTTTTCCTAAAAACTAATAAAAATAGACTAAAAACTAACTAAAACATACTCTAAACTATATGAAATTATCCCCAAAAAGCGTATAAAATATCCGCTCATCAGAGCTGCGAACATTCATCAGTATAGTGGCTATAATCAGCACAGATCCCACTGGACTAACTGTTGGCTTTGCTGTGGTGGAGAAGGTTGAGCTTGCTGAACTTGTTGTTGGTTCAATTGCATCTGCTTCAGCAAGTTGGTCATTTCACAGATACTCCGAGTTAGAGCAGCAGTCTCTTTGCTAGAGGATACTTTTGCAATGGCTTTTGCATGGCCTTGTTTCTGCCTGTGATTCCGAGTAGATTCAGCTAAGTCGCTGATCAATTGCCATGCCTCATCATTGGTCTTGTACTTTTTCATAGACCCATTGCTAGCACTTTCCAATGGGGTCTTATCTTGGGGCCTCATGCCCTGTGTGACGTAACCGAGTAACACTATCTTGTCAATCATATGCTGGGGGTAAGCTTCCAGAAGATTATTGAAGCGCTCCCACTATTTATAGAGAGTCTCGGATTCATCCTGAACAATCATGGAAATATCTTTCCTCAGTTTATCAGTAACTTCAACTGGAAAGAATTTTTCCAAGAATTCTCTTCTCAGTGTATCCCAGTTGGATACAGTTGCTGCGGGTTGAGTGTAGTACCACTCTCTTGCCTTTCCCTCAAGAGAAAACGGGAAGGCTTTTAGCAAAATTGATGTTTCATCTACACCATCACGCCTGACAGTAGAACAGGCTGCTTGAAAATCTCTCAGGTGCTTGATAGGCTCTTGCGCAGGTAAGCCATGAAACTTGGGCATCAAATTGAGCAGTGCAGTCTTTATTTCAAAGTCTGTAGCCACCGCTGGGTGATGCGCTTGAAATGGTTGCATTGTAAAATTAGGGGCTCCAGCCTCCTGGATAGTAACTCTCCTGGGTGCTGCCATGTCACCTATACGTAAATCAACCGATTCAGTAGAACGGGGGCTGGTGTCTTCCTCAAATGACGTTTCAGATTTGCCCTCTGAGAGGACTAAATGACGCTGATGCCAGGACATTTTGGCCAGTTTCACTGACCTTTTCTTTACTATTTTTAAGGTAGTTTCATGCATTTTCTTAGAAAATAAGCTAGTTTTGGGTAGATATTCACTTACATCTTGATTCAAGCATACATTGTGCACTTTACATGATTCCATGAGAATTTTGCATGAAATATATGAAAAATTAGATGATGCATGACTCATGACTTGGACTAGAACTTTGATGCACTTTGTTGCTTGATTTCAGGACAAAGGAAGCAAGGAAGAACCACGTTAGCAGCCACGTTAGTCTAACTAACGTGACCACTAACGTGGAATGGGAGCTAGCTTGCAACGTTAATGAGAAAAGTAATCGCCAATAATGCTCTCGAAGCCATCATAACCAACGTTAAGAGTCACGTTAACTAAGTTAATGTGAACTCTAACGTGGAAGAAAGAAAATGGAGCCAACGTTAATGATACTTACCTTTGTCACTAACGTTGGACCAAGCTCATAGGTGGCCACGTTAAGAGCCACGATAACTTAGTTAACGTGGACTCTAACGTTAAGAAGCAAAAGAGAAGCCAACGTTAGTGACATTCACCTTTGTCACTAACATTGGCCAAGCCTCCATAAGCCACGTTAACTCCCACGTTAACTAAGTTAACGTGGAAGCTAATGTGGAGAGAGCAATTGATAGCCAACGTTAGTGACACTTACCTTTGTCACTAACGTTGGGGTGAACCACCAAGAGCCACCATGAGCAACATTAACTCCCACGTTAACTTAGTTAACGTGGAAGCTAACGTGGATAAAGAGATGATGACCCAACGTTAGTGACACTCACCTTTGTCACTAACATTGGAGATGGCTAGCATGACTACGTTAGAAGCCACATTAACTTAGTTAACGTGGAATCTAACGTGGGAAATAGGGGCACATTGGAATGTTAGTGACAAAGGTAAGTGTCACTAACGTTCTCGAAGAATTGGCACTGCTACGTTAGAAGCCACGTTAACCTAGTTAACGTGGACTCTAACGTAGGGACAAGGGAGGACTCTCCACGTTATTGGGAAAGGTAAGTCCCAATAACGTGTGCGAAGGACTAAGAGGCAACGTTACTGGTCACGTTAGTTCCACTAACGTTGAAGTCAACGTGATCATATTTGGGTTAGGAACGTTAGTGAAAAAGGTGATTGTCACTAACGTTCTCGAACCCACACTTTCACTTAATGTTGACACCACTAACGTCCTAAGCCCAAGGAAAAGGATAACTGCTTTAAACTCAAGATTCAGAGGCCCATACCTAAGACTTGAAGAGCCAACTAGAAGATCGGAAGAGTAGTATATATAGGAGTAGCTTTGAATTAGTTGGGGGGTTGGAAACTATAGGGAGCTCTTGGTATAGAACTACTCTCTGTATTTACTCTCTCTGCATTTTTTTTAGTTTTACTTTCATCATGTATTCTCCATCTTTGTTTTCATTTTCCAGAGCTTTGAACAACTAAACCCCTTTCATTGGGTTAGGGAGCTCTGTTGTAATTTGATGGATCAATATTAGTTTTCATTCTCCTTCTTCTATCTTTTCTCTTGATTTTAGTTGAAAGCTTTCGATCTTTATCCAATTGGGTAGTTATCTTGGAAAAGAAGCTATTCATACTTGGATCTCTTCTGAACCTTGAAAGAGGAATGAAGAGATCATGCTAGGAATGCTTTCTCATGCTGGACCAAATTGGGTGTGGATGGATATGTGACTGTAATCCCACCAACACCTGATTTGGGAAATGCATGTGGTATAGTCAGTGACCATACTTCATCTCTTCTCATGAGCAATTGACCAAGGAATTGGCTATTGATCAAGATTTGAGAGATTGAATTACCAAGAAATTAGAATTCGATCACTTAAGATTGCCAAGGAGATCAATGAATGCATTGATTGAGGAAGAGATGAAAATAAACTTGATCCGGAGAATGCAACATCTCCTGAGCCCAATGAACTCCCATTTCTTATCTTACCCATTCTCTTTAATTTCTGCCATTTACTATTATGAGCAATTACCCCATTCCCATTTAAGATTCTACAATTTACTTTCTGCTATTTACATTCAGCTCTTTATTTCTAGTATTTACTTTTTCTGCTATTTACTTTCCCGCCATTTAATTTTCTGTAAATCTCAAATCAATTTCTGGTTCGCTCAACTAGAACATTCCTCTAATTAAAGTTGCTTGATCAATCAATCTCTGTGGGATTCGACCTCACTCTATTATGAGTTTTTACTTGACGATAAATTTGGTACACTTGCTGAAGAAAATTTGTTGAGAGGTAAGTTTTCGTGTGCATCAAGTTTATGGCGCCGTTGCCGGGGATTGATTTTGTATCAACAATGATTAAGTTGGAGGATCACTAGATTGAGCATTTGTTATTCTGTTGATTTAAATTTCTGTTTGAGCACTTTACTTTCGGTTTCAGTTGTTTTGTATTCCCATCCCTTTAACCCCTTTATTTCAGTTGTTTACACTCTGTTTCACTCACCCACTAACTGTTTGATATATTGCATCACTCACACTAACAGCATTTTTTTTAGAATAGTTTCTGGATCTATTTCCTTGCTTGCACCTTGTTGGTTGTATGACAGGGAGAAGAAGCGGGGCTTCAACTTCCTTTGATTCTGAACCTGAGAGGACCTTCCTTAGATTAAGGAGGGAAGCAAGAGGAAAGAGAGTAGTTGGTGCTGAGGAAGAGGAAGAGTACTTTGAACAAAACAATGAGGAGAATATGGAGAACCATTATGAAGAAGGGGCTCACAACCATGGTAGAGAGGATCTAGCAAATCATGCTGGGCAAGAGAGAAGAGTTTTGGGTTCTTACATCAACCCAAACCCAGGAAACTGTGGAAGTAGCATCCAAAGGCCAACAATGCATGCCAACAACTTTGAACTAAAGCCACAGCTCATCACCCTTGTTCAGAACAACTGTTCATTCGGAGGGAGTGTCCAAGAAGACCCCAATCAACATCTAACCACCTTTCTGAGGATATGTGATACTGTGAAGTCTAATGGTGTTCATCCTGACACCTATAGACTACTTCTGTTCCCTTTTTCACTCAAGGACAAGCCATCTAAATGGCTGGAGTCCTTCCCAAAGGAGAGTTTGGCAACCTGGGAAGATGTGATGAACAAATTCTTGGCAAGATTCTATCCTCCTCAATGGATTAACAGGATGAGAGATGAGGTGCAAACATTCAGGCAGCAGGATAGTGAGACTCTATATGAAGCATGGGAGAGGTTTAAGGACCTAACAAGGAGGTGTCCACCAGATATGTTCAATGAATGGGTGCAGCTACACATTTTCTATGAAGGTCTGTCATATGAATCAAAGAAGGTAGTAGACCATTCATCCGGAGGATCTTTGAACAAAAAGAAGACCATTGAAGAGGCTATAGATGTCATTGAAACTGTAGCAGAGAATGACTACTTCTATGCCTCCGAAAGAGGGAACACTAGAGGAGTGATGGAGCTAAACAATGTGGATGCACTGCTGGCCCAAAACAAGCTCATAACCAAGCAGTTGGCTGACCTCACCAAGAAGATGGAGAGGAACCAAGTAGCAGCAATCACCACCTCATCAATAACCCAAGAAGAAGTGAATGAAGAAGTAGAGGGTAGTTAGGAGCAAGCCAACTACATTGGGAATTCACCTAGGCAAAACCATGATCCATACTCCAAAACCTACAACCCTGGATGGAGGAACCACCCAAACTTTGGGTGGGGAAATCAATAAGACCAAGGCCTAGATCAAAGACGTCCAAATCCCAACAACTTAGCTCACCAACATGCCAAACTAACCACCCCTCTCAACACTTCTACCAAGGCCAAACTAACCTTTCTCATCCATCCAATCTCGACTCACCATCACCTGATGACAGACTCTCAAGGATTGAGAACTTACTTGAAGGTATATGCAAAGAGATTCAAGACAACAAGGTGTTCAAGGAGGAAGTGAGAGCCAATTTTAAGAACCAGGGAGACACCATCAAGAGGTTGGAATCTCAAGTGGGATATCTCTCTGAGCAGATTCCCAAACCTATAGATAGATTCCCAAGTGACACAGAGAAAAACCCGAGAGATGAAGCAAAGAAAGTAAGATGGGAAGATTGCAAGATGGTCACTACAAGTGATGAGAAGACTGAGGAAGAGCAAAACAAGCCATTAGAACAACTTGGAGAGACATCAGCAGAGAAACAGGAAGAGGAGCACCAAGAACCAAAAATCTCACAACAGGAGCTGTTGAGACTCTATGCACCCTTTCCCCAACTACTCAATGGTGCTGTGGAGAAGAGAATATACTCAAGATTTCTTAACTTGTTTGTATCTCTGCATGTAAACATACCATTCATCAAGACCATCCAACAAATGCCTGCATACATCAAGTATATGAAGGAACTGCTTCCCAGGAAAAGCTCACTCAAGGGAGGCCAAACTATAGTAATGAACAAGGAGTGCAGCGCCCTCATTCAACCAGAGTTGCCTACAAAAAGAAAGGACCCAGGGAGTTTCTACATTCCTTGTGCCATCGGAGAATCTATGTTTGATAAGGGACTCTGCGATTTGAGAGCAAGCATCAACTTAATGCCTTTATCCCTTATGAAGAGGCTGCAGATCAATGAGATAATGCCCACAGATGTAGTCATCAGGATAGCTGATAAAACTCAAAAACAAGCAATAGGAGTGGTGGAAAATGTATTGATAAAGGTTGGGAAATACTTCCTCCCAACAGACTTTGTCATATTGGACATGGAAGAGAGTCACACTCACCCAATCATATTGGGAAGACCATTCCTAGCTACAGCCAGAGCACTCATAGATGTGGAGCGAGGGGAGCTAATCTTAAGGATCCATGATGAACAGCTCACCTTCACTGTTTTCAAACACTCACAAGAAATAGATCAAGAGAACAAGGAACCAAGGAAGGATCACAGTGAGACACTGAAGGAAGAGACAAGTACTGAAGGACAACAAGCACATCTAGAGATCCCCTTGGTTGATGAACAAGAAAATAAGCAGTTGTCACAGCTCAAGGAAAAACTGGAGGAACATAAACCACCAGAGGCATATGAGGGCAGCAACAAAATTTCCTTAGAAGAAGAGGCCACAAAGAGTAAGGCACCAGACAAAGGAACAAAGAAGAAGGTACCAAGGAGGTGGAGGAACAAGAAGATCCCTACCGAGGACTTCTCTCCAGGGGATAAAGTGATTTCAGCTTACTTCCTAGATATCCCCCCTGATCTCCCCACTGTACCATCTCAATTACCTAAGGTCTTCACTATCAACAGAGTTTTCTCCTTTGAACATGTAGAGATTGTTGACACAACCAATGGATATAGGTCCACAGCAAGAGGGGAGGACTTGAAGCATTATCAACCTCCCTGATGAAGGAGAAACGTCAAGCTAGTGACGCTAAAGAAGCGCTTCATGGGAGGCAACCCATGTTTTATATGCTTTTAGAAAATAGTGAATAAGTCAATATTCATGAATTCAAAACCAAATGTGACAAACACTTGGTGAAATCCTTATTATGCAGTATATAGTGAAGAATAAGTTTGGTGTTCAGAGCATGCCAAGAGAGCATGAATACAACTCAAAGCATGCTAGTCTTGGAGCCTTGAGCAAAACTTTTTCAACACAGTGCTACAAACTAAGTTTGGTGTCACCCAAGGTGCCACCAATGTGTATATAAGGATACATAGTTAGTTAGTTAGTTGGTGTTCATGAATAAACAATCTAGTTATTTTTCTTTATTATTCTAGCCGTAAAGTTTCATTCCTCAATGATATTAATTTTTTTTATTTTATTTTTATAGGAAAAGGGAAAGGAGCATTGAAGGGGATTGATTGGACAATTAAATGAGGAAGGTTCGGACACCACAAAAGGAGGGTACTACACACGTGCCTCAAGGAGGGACGCATTGGAAAATGTTGCCATGCAACATTGAAAAGGATGAGACCCTTGAAGACCGAACAACACCCTTCATAAAGTTGATGATCCTTGTCCTTTCTCCATGCTGAACCCCATCCGTCCATCTCACACTCAAATCATCTATCCAAACCCTTCATTTTCCCATCACTTCCATATATAAGTAGCTCTCCCTCCATACCCCCTTCACATTCCAAACGCCCAGCTTAACATCCCCCTCTCAGAACCAAACCATTCTTACTACATTAAAAACATTCCCCCTCACTCCATTCATTGCACTCACTCCCAAACAACCAAAAGTCTCCACACCCTTACCACCTTCACACATTAAATCCCATTCATGGCATTTTCGAGCTCTAAAAGAAGGAAGGAAAAGGAACCTATGGAGCAACACCCGTATGATGAAAAGAAATTTAGAAGCTTGCACCATGCATTGCAGTATGGGTGGATGGTTGATAAGGAAATAATTTATGAACTTGGATTTCAAGTCAGAAAGAATGAGTGCTTGAAAATCACGACGAAGGTAGAAAAGAGGCGATGGGAGCTCCTCACTGATCCGGTTGTTAAGGTAAATGCAAATCTTATAAGAGAGTTCTATGCAAATGTGGTCCGATATGATAAGGCAGATGAGTCATATACAAGCTTTGTGAGAGGAAAGATTGTGGATTTCAATCCCATGAGTGTCATGAGGGCATTAAAGCTACGGTCCATACCATTTGAAGAAGAGAGTTATCATTCAAGAATGGACAACAGCCCCAATTATGACCAGATTGTGCAAGATATTTGTGTACCCAGAGCTGACTGGGAAAGATATGCGGATAGGAAACCAAGGTTCATCAAGAGAGCAGACCTCACTCCAGAAGCAAAGGGGTGGTTCAAAATTGTAAGGAGATCCATCCTCCCAGCAGGGAACAACTCGGAGGTGAACCTCAAGAGAGCCACAATGGTGCACTGTATACTCAAAGGAGGAGAGATCAAGGTTCATGAACTCATAGCCACAGGCATTAGAAAGATGGCAGAGAAAAGTGACTCAAGAGGAAAGTTAGGTTACCCCAGCACTATTTACCGACTATGCAAGAAAGCTGGGGTGGTGTTTGAAGATGAGGACCCCGTGTGGATAAAAGAGGGCATTCCAATAACCGTTCGACGGATGCATGCTGCCGCATCCCCCTGCCTCAACGGAAGCAAAGGAAGAGGCCAGCCCCTCAAGTAGTAGAAGGACAAGTCTTAGAGGGCCAAACACCAGCCACTTTGGATATGCACCAACTACAGGAAGCCATTGATGGCCTATCTAGACAATATTTGGAAAGCCAAGGACCACAGAAAGAGCTTCAACTACAGATGACGGGGCAGCAAGAGGAATCACTCTCAAGATGGATGACTCAATAAGGAGAGTGGCAAAAGCAAATGATGGAGCAGCAACTGAGTCAAGGACAACAATGGAGTGAAACATTCCACAGGATAGAACAATGGAAAAATGAACAACAAGAATCCATCCAGAAGCTAATCAACATCCAAGCACATCAAGGTGCACATATACATGAGATGCATCGAAGACAAATAGAACAGGAAGAACTATTGGACGAGCAAAGGGCATTCGCAGAAGGAGTTTGAGCGAGACTGGGCATCATATAAACACTCAAGCCAGGCTCGGATACTTAGTAGGACAGCTGCCTATATTGCATCCTGGAATCGCAAGGTATGAAGAAATGAAGGATGAATTAGCACGAGAAGAAAGACAAAAGGTGGAAGAGAGTCATGAATCAGTGAGAAAGGCACTTGAGGATTGAAAGCAAGCAAGATTGGCACGGATGCGAGGAAATGTAAGAGGACACAAAGAAGACAAACAAGGAGGGGAGCATGGGCATCCACATAAGTAAAAGGTGGTGGAGTTCCCTCTTTGATCCATTTTTTTCTATGCTTTAAATAAGGAAGATCTTGTATGAAATAGAACATGCTTCCATGTTAGTTTGAACCTTTTTCAATTCTGTCTTTTAAACTTTTCGTTGATTAGGGCTGTGTTTGCTAGTCTGAATGTCATTATTGCATCATTTTCTTACTTACTTGTATGCTTGTCCTTTTGAATCAAATGAAAAGAGAATGAGTGTTTTATAAAAGACCAGAGTGGAGTTCATACTATGGAGTAAGTTTCTAAGTTTGTGGTGTAGTCATAAGTTAGCTAAGTTGGTTCACCAATAAGGTGGGAAGACAACTATCTGTCCTAAATCATATGCTTTGAACACACCCCATGAGACTAGCTAAATAACAAGATCCTAATAAGAAAAAGGGAAAGAAACAATTAAAGTGAAGAATAAAAGAAAAATAGCAAGAAAAGAGGCTGGGCACCAAGGGTTTGAGTTTTGAGGGATGTGTCTGTGGTGTTCTTGTACCAAGGATCTGCATGGATTACTAAGCTCTCAGGGGTGCTTTATCACCTGGTAACTTGGGTTAATTAACCCGGGATTATCAGTTGAAAGTCTACTATCAAGAGCAATCTTTGCTACAGAACATTTAGTAGCCCAAAGAGGTGCTGGACACCAAGACCTCAAGGAAAGAAAATAAACAAACCATGTGTATGTGGTGTGTATGTATGGGGGAGAGACTTGAGGAAGTAAGTCCTTAGGGGTGTTTCAACACCTAGCACCTTGAACCAACTGGTTCGGGAGTGTTGGCTGAATGCTTATTTTAAAGAGTTGCCCCCTTACAGAGCACTTAGCCTAAGAACACAAATAAGCCCTGAATTGAAAAGAAACAAAAGGGATCAATGAATAAAAGTCTCATCGGATGCAAGCAAAGTGAGTATTCTAGGACATGATAAAGGTCTGAAAGCCAGTGAAGGAATGAACCTAAGTTGCTATGCATGAAACCACCATAAAACCAGGGACATGACTTCCACAAGAATGACTCATTTTCTCTTGGCATTCCATTCATCATTCTCTTGTTCCAGTACTTGGTTAGGGACAAGAAAGCTTTAAGTTTGGTGTTGTGATGCCAAGGCATTTTGGCTAGTTTTACTGACCTTTTCTTTACTGTTTTTAAGGTAGTTTCATGCATTTTCTTAGAAAATAAGCTAGTTTTGGGTAGATATTCACTTACATCTTGATTCAAGCATACATTGTGCACTTTACATGATTCCATGAGAATTTTGCATGAATTATATGACAAATTAGATGATGCATGACTCATGACTTGGACTAGAACTTTGATGCACTTTGTTGCTTGATTTCAGGACAAAGGAAGCAAGGAAGAACCACGTTAGCAGCCACGTTAGTCTAACTAACGTGACCACTAACGTGGAATGGGAGCTAGCTTGCAACGTTAATGAGAAAAGTAATCGCCAATAACGCTCTCGAAGCCATCATAACCCACGTTAAGAGTCACATTAACTAAGTTAACGTGAACTCTAATGTGGAAGAAAGAAAATGGAGCCAACGTTAGTGACACTTACCTTTGTCACTAACGTTGGACCAAGCTCATAAGTGGCCACGTTAAGAGCCACGTTAACTTAGTTAACGTGGACTCTAACATTAAGAAGCAAAAGAGAAGCCAACGTTAGTGAGTTAGTGACATTCACCTTTGTCACTAACGTTGGCCAAGCCTCCATATGCCACGTTAACTCCCACGTTAACTTAGTTAACGTGGAAGCTAACGTGGAGAGAGCAATTGATAGCCAACGTTAGTGACACTTACCTTTGTCACTAACGTTGGGGTGAACCACCAAGAGCCACCATGAGCAACGTTAACTCCCACGTTAACTTAGTTAACGTGGAAGCTAACGTGGATAAAGAAATGATGAGCCAACGTTAGTGACACTCACCTTTGTCACTAACGTTGGAGATGGCTAGCATGACTACGTTAGAAGCCACGTTAACTTAGTTAATGTGGACTCTAACGTGGGAAATAGGGGCACATTGGAATGTTAGTGACAAAGGTAAGTGTCACTAACATTCTCGAAGAATTGGCACTGCTACGTTAGAAGCCACGTTAACCTAGTTAACGTGGACTCTAACATAGGGACAAAGGAGGACTCTCCACGTTATTGGGATAGGTAAGTCCCAATAACGTGTGCGAAGGACTAAGAGGCAAAGTTAGTGGTCACGTTAGTGCCACTAACGTTGAAGTCAACGTGATCATATTTGGGTTAGGAACGTTAGTGAAAAAGGTGATTGTCGCTAACGTTCTCGAACCCACACTTTCACTTAACGTTGACACCACTAACGTCTTAAGCCAAAGTCTCTGCCTACTTTACTTTTTCTCTCTGCAAGCAAATCTAAGCCCAAGGAAAAGGATAACTTCTTCAAACTCAAGATTTAGAGGCCCATACCCAAGACTTGAAGAGCCAACTAGAAGATCGAAAGAGTAGTATATATAGGAGTAGTTTTGAATTAGTTAGGGGGGTTGGAAACTATAGGGAGCTTTTGGCATAGAACTACTCTCTGTATTTACTCTCTTTGCATTTTTTTTAGTTTTACTTTCATCATGTATTCTCCATCTTTGTTTTTATTTTCCAGAGCTATGAACAACTAAACCCCTTTCATTGGGTTAGGGAGCTCTGTTGTAATATGATGGATCAATATTAGTTTTCATTCTCCTTCTTCTATCTTTTCTCTTGATTTTACTTGAAAACTTTTGATCTTCATCCAATTGGGTAGTTATCTTGGAAAAGAAGCTATTCATACTTGGATCTCTTCTGAACCTTGAAAGAGGAATGAAGAGATCATGCTAGGAATGCTTTCTCATGCTGGACCAAATTGGGTGTGGATGGATATGTGACTGTAATCCCACCAACACCTGATTTGGGAAATGCATGTGGTATAATCAGTGACCATACTTCATCTCTTCCCATGAGCAATTGACCAAGGAATTGGCTATTGATCAAGATTTGAGAGATTGAATTACCAAGAAATTGGAATTCGATCACTTAAGATTGCCAAGGAGATCAATGAATGCATTGATTGAGGAAGAGATGAAAATGAACTTGATCTGGAGAATGAAACATCTCCTGAGCCCAATGAACTCCCATTTCTGATCTTACCCATTCTCTTTAATTTCTGCCATTTACTTTTATGAGCAATTACCCCATTCCCATTTAAGATTCTGCAATTTACTTTCCGCTATTTACATTCAGCTCTTTATTTCTAGCATTTACTTTTTCTGCTATTTACTTTCCCGCCATTTAATTTTCTGCAAATCTCAAATCAATTTCTGGTTCGCTCAACTAGAACATTTCTCTAATTAAAGTTGCTTGATCAATCAATCTCTGTGGGATTCGACCTCACTCTATTGTGAGTTTTTACTTGACGACAAATTCGGTACACTTGCCGAAGATAATTTGTTGAGAGACAAGTTTTGATGTGCATCAGACTCCGAGCTTGCCTTATTCGTGAAATAGTTCTTTCAATCTCAGGATCGAATACTGGCAAGCTTGGATCAGGAAGTGAACGCGTCATCTAGCGAAAGAAACAAGCAGCTCATAGTAGCAAAATAAAATAAAATGCAAATAAATAAAATTCTAATCAATAACTTTAGCACTCTTTTGCAACTCTCCGGCAACGGCACCAAAAATTGACGTGGCAGAAATTGGTGAGTTAAGAATTGTTATAAGATATGCGTTGCAAGTATAGTTCTTAACCAACCAGAAATCCGCTTATCAATTTAGAAGGGTTGTCACAAAAATTAAAATTAAAATACTGGGAGTATGAATCCCAGGTCGTCTCCCAACGAGTTGTAGAAAGGTGTGCTATTTTATTAATCAGATGTTTTCAAAAAGAGTTTGAGTTGAATAAATAGGATATTAACTTAGAGAAATTAAGTAATTTAAATAAAAGCCTTGACTGGGAGCAGATTAGTTGGAAGCCCTATTCTTATTGCAGTACTCTGAAGATTAATTGATAATTGAAGGTTGTTCTGTTCAGTTATCCCTTACTAGGTAAGGAAAAGTCAAACAAGTTGGAATGCTGTTTCTATTCACAAGTCCCAATCTGCTTACTTGGAAGGACTGGCGTTAGTGAGTAGGGAGCAATCCAACGATAAACTTAATTACAATTTCTCCTTTGAGCATTCCAACTCAAGGGTTCCTTTCAATCAACTCCCCATCAAGTTAGGGAACTACTCGCTCATTGTGAATGTGGAATTCATAACATAGAAAAGAGAATTAAAGAAAGACATGATAAATAAAACTCAAAGGAATCAATTAAAAATAAAAGTAACTCTTGTATCAATAAGTTCTAAAATAATCCAATAGTAAAATTGAGTAAATTAAAGGACATGGAAGAGTAAAGCCAAGTAAAGAAAACGAACTAGAATGACGAAGTCTTGATGAGGTAATAACTCTTCTCAATATCCCAATGCAAAGAACAATAGGATGTGGGTGGAAACTGTCTCTCAACAAATTTCCTTCGGCAAGTGTACCGAATTTGTCGTCAAGTAAAAACTCACAATAGAGTGAGGTCGAATCCCACAGTGATTGATTGATCAAGCAACTTTAATTAGAAGAATGTTCTAGTTGAGCGAATCCAGAATTTGGGTTGCGAGTTGCAGAAAATAAAATGTCGGGAATGTAAATAACAGAAAAGTAAATGCTTGAATTAAAGGACTGGAAGTAAATGACTGAAAGTAAATTGCAGAATTGTAAATGGGAATGGGGGATTTGCTCATAAAAGTAAATGGCAGAAATTAAAGAGAATGGGTAAGATCAGAGATAGGGAGTTCATTGGGCTTAGGAGATGTTGCAATTCCCTGGATCAAGTTCATTTTCATCTCTTCCTCAATCAATGCACTCATTGATCTCCTTGGCAATCTTAATTGATTGAATTACAAATTCAATCTCTCAAATCTTGATCAATAGCCAATTCCTTGGTTAATTGCTCATGAGAAGAGATGAAGTATGGTCACTGATTATACCACATGCATTTCCCAAATCAAGTATTGAGAGGGTTATAGTCACATACCCATCCAAACCCAATTTGGTCCAGCATGAGAAAGCATTTCTAGCTTGATCTCTTCATTCCTCTTTCAAGGTTCAGAAGAGATCCAAGTTTGAATAGCTTCTATTCCAAGATAACTACCCAATTGGATGAAGATCGAAAGCTTTCAAGTAAAATCAAGAGAAAAGATAGAAGAAGAATAATGAAAATTAGTATTGATCCATCAAACTACAACAGAGCTCCCTAACCCAATGAAAGGGATTTAGTTGTTCATAGCTCTAGAAAATGAAAACAAAGATGGAGAATACATCATAAAACTAGAAAATGCAGAGAAGGTAAAATACAGAGAGTAGTTCTCTTTTTCCCCCCAACTTCCAGAACTCCTAAACAATTCAAAGCTACTCCTATATATACTACTTTTCTCATCTTCTAGTTGGCTCTTCAAGTCTTGGGCCTTTGGATCTTGAGTTTGAAGAAGTTCTCTTCTTCATTTGGGCTTGGCTTTACTTACAGAGAGAAAATGTGAAGTGGGCAGAGACTTTAGCTCAGGACGTTAAGGGTGTTAACGTTTAGTGAAAATATGAGTTCGAGAACGTTAGTGACAATCAACTTTCTCACTAACGTTCCAAAGTAAAAGCCACGTTAACTTCAACGTTAGTGGCACTAACGTTGCCTCTAAGTCCTTCGCACACATTATTGAGACTTAACATTCCCAATAACTTTGAAAAGCCCCCTTTGTTCCCAAGTTAGAGCCCACGTTAACTTAGTTAACGCGGCTCTTTAACGTGGGCTTGCCATCCTTCGAGAACGTTAGTGACACTCAACATTGTCACTAACGTTCCAAGGTGCCCTTATGTCTCACGTTAGAGTCCACGTTAACTAGGTTAACGTGGCTTCTAACGTGGCCATGCTTAGCCATCCCTAACGTTAGTGACAATGTTGAGTGTCACTAACGTTGGCCATTCTTTTACTCATCAATGTTAGCTTCCACGTTAACTAAGTTAACGTGGAGGTTAACGTGGCTCCTTGGGGGGTTGTGTGGTTGCTTCCAACGTTAGTGACAATGTTGGGTGTCACTAACGTTGTCGACCACTCTTGCTTCTTACGTTAGCTCCCACGTTAACCAAGTTAACGTGGGAGTTAACGTGGTATATTTCTCCTTAGGCCAACGTTAGTGACAATGTTGAATGTCACTAACGTTGGCGTTTCTCCCCCCTTCTAACGTTAGAGGCCACGTTAACTAAGTTAACGTGGACTCTAACGTGGCCACTTATGAGCATTTTCCAACGTTAGTGACAATGTTAAGTGTCACTAACGTTGGCTCAACTTCCCCTCTCCACGTTAGAGTTCTCGTTAACTTAGTTAACGTGACTCTTAACGTGGTCAATGATGGCTTCGAGAGCGTTATTGGCAATCACTTTTCTCATTAACTTTGCAAGTTACCTCCCATTCCTTGCTTCCTTTGGTCCTGAAATCAAGCAATAGAGTGCATCAAAGTTCTAGTCCAAGTCATGGGTAATGCAACATACAATTTGTCACTAAACTCATGCAAAATCCTCGTGAAATAATGTAAAATGCACAATGTATGCTTGAATCAAGGTGTAAGTGAATATCTACCCAAAACTAGCTTATTTCCTAAGGGAATGCATGAAACTATCCTAAAAACAGTAAAGAAAAGGTTAGTGAAACTGGCCAAGATGCCCTGGCATCACAATAGAAATAAAATTCTAAGAACTATGAATGTGTAGAGAGAAAACCTAGAAGAGGAGTAAAACTAGATCTAAAACTAAAAACTGTGTAGAATGAATGTTGTTTTCATTTCTGCATGTTCTCTGGCTCTAGTCTGCTTTTCTGGGCCAAAAACTGGGTCAAAACAGGGCCCAAAATTGCCCCCAGCGAATTCTGCAGATTATGCAGATCGCGCACGTCACGCGATCACATTATTCATGCGGTTGCGTCATTCGGTGTTTTGCTTTGCAATGCGGGCGCGTCGTCCACGCCTCTGCGTTACTTGTGCTATTCCAATCCGCGCGGTCACGTGAGCCATGCGGCCACGTCACTGCGATTTCCTCTCTTTCGCGCGGTCACACGAGCCATGCGGCCGCGTCACTTCTCGCTGGTCATCTCCTCAATTTTTTGTGTTTCTTCCATTTTTGCAAGCTTCCTTTCCAATCTCCAAGTCATTCAGGCCCTATAAAGCCTGAAACACTTAACACACAGATCACGGCATCGAATGGAATAAAGGAGAATTAAAATACATAATTAAAAGTCTCTAGGAAGCAAGTTTTCAATCATAAAGCATCTTTAGGAAGGAAATATAAATGCATGCTTATTTAATGAATAAGTGGGTAGAGATCATGATAAAACCACACAATTAAACACAATATAAACCATAAAATAGTGGTTTATCACTAGGGGTTAGTGGATTTGCGTCCACGCGAACGCGTGGAGCACGTGATCGCGTGACCAGGGTGAAATAGGGTTGACGCGGTCGCGTGGTTGACGCGATCGCATGAAATGGGTAAAAGATGAATGACGCGGTCGCATGAGGCACGCGACTGCGTCGCTGAAAATTGTGCTAAACGCATAATTCCAGCGTCGTTTCAGTGCAACTCTCTGTCTCTATTTAGGGTTCCATGCTATCCACGCAACGCGGACGCGTCGTTTACGCTTTTCGCGTGGGATGGGTATTTCGCAAGTGACGCGTTCGCGTCAGGGATGCGAACGCGTGGGCCGTTTTGTGCTAAACGCACACTAGCCGCACGATTGCAGCCCAGATTTCTGGGCGTTGGATTTTTACGCCGATTTTCAGATCACGCGTTCGCGTGAGTGACGCGGATGCGTGGGAGGTGTTTTTCGCGACTGACGCGAACGCGTTAGCAATGCGGTCGCGTTGCGCATTTTTTTTATGCAATTATGCAGTATGCAATGCTTATGAATAATATTCAGGTTCAATGAAAATAATATAAAAACAAATAACACGAAATAAAATTGAAAAAGAAACGACCATACCATGGTGGGTTGTCTCCCACCTAGCACTTTTAGTTAAAGTCTTTAAGTTGGACATTGGATGAGCTTCTTGTTATTGTGGCTTATGCTTAAATTCATCCAGAAATCTCCACCAATGTTTGGAATGCCAACAGCCTCTAGGGTCCCAAACTAGGCATGTAAAGCTGTTGAGCAGCTTCAAACAGGTTCTCAGGCTCCCGGGGTGACGAATGTCAGAATAGATTCCAGGATCCCAAACTTTGCTTTTAAATCTGCCTTTCTCTTGATCTATATTCTTCGATCCGGGCGGTTTATAAATTGTATTCTCACCAAGATGACCAAACGCCTTTCGAAACCCATTCAATTGAACTTGGTACCAATCCGTGCACTTCGAATTGAAGCGTGGAACCTTATTGAATCTTGCACACCAGCTCTGAGCACGAGCCATTTCCCTCTTTCTCTTAAAGCCGTAGAGAGCTCTAAGCTGGCCATCTGTTTCAAGCAAACCATATTCAAGTAGAAAAGTAAAGATAAAGGTTAAGGATTGTACCTACTTGAAGCTTGTATTAGGTGGTAATGGCCTTGGGATAGGTGTTTCCAGTGGTTCTTTAAGCTCTACTCCCTTGCATTCTGGTGCACGAAATTGTGATCATCAACAATGGCACCAAAGACTTGGAGCTCTCAAACGTGAATCATACTTTGTCACAATTCTGCACAACTAACCAGCAAGTGCACTGGGTCGTCCAAGTAATACCTTACGTGAGTAAGGGTCGATCCCACGGAGACTGTCGGCTTGAAGCAAGCTATGGTCATCTTGTAAATCTCAGTCAGGCAGATTCAAATGGTTATGGAGGATTGATAATTAAAGATAAATAAAACATAAAATAAAGATAGAGATAGAGATACTTATGTAATTCATTGGTAGGAATTTCAGATAAGCGTATGAAGATGCTTTGTTCTTCCTGAACCTCTGCTTTCCTATTGCCTTCTTCCAATCATTCAAACTCCTTTCCATGGCAAGCTTTATGTTGGGCATCACCGTTGTCAATGGCTACTTCCCGTCCTCTCAATGAAAATGTTCTACGCACGCTAATCATCTATTGGTTCTCGATCATGTTGGAATAGGATCCATTGATCCTTTTGCATCTATCACACGCCCAACACTCGCGAGTTTGAAGCTCGTCACAGTCATCCCTTCCCGGATCCTACTCAGAATACCACAGACAAGGTTTAGTTGTTCCGGATATCAGGAATGACTGCCAATAATTCTAGCCTATACCACGAAGGTTCTAATCTTAGATTAGAAACCCAAGAGATACACATTCAAGCTTTTTTGCATGTAGAACGGAAGTGGTTGTCAGGCACGCGTTCATAGGTAAGAATGGTTATGAGTATCACATAATCATCACATTCATCATATTCTTGGGTGCGAATGAATATCTTGGAGAAGAAATAGACTTGAGTTGAATAGAAAAATAATAGTACTTTGCATTAATTCATGAAGAACAGCAGAGCTCCACACCTTAATCTATGGTGTGTAGAAACTCTACCGTTGAAAATACATAAGAACAAAAGGGTCTAGGCATGGCCATAAGGCCAGACCCCAAACGTGAAAAGGTCTATCAAAATCTGATCAAGTGTATCAAAGTCTTAAAATACAATAGCAAAAGGTCCTATTTATAGAAAACTAGTAGCCTAGGGTTACAGAAATAGGTAATTAATGCAGAAATCTTCTTCCGGACGCACTTGGTGTGTGCTTGGGCTGAGCATTGAAGCTTTCATGTGTAGAGACTTTTCTTGGAGTTAAACACCAGCTTTTGTGCCAGTTTGGGCATTTAACTCCAGCTTTTGTGCCAGTTCTGGCGTTTTGACGCTAGAATTCTTAAGCTGACTTGGAACGTCGATTTGGGCCATCAAATCTTGGGCAAAGTATGGACTATTATATATTGCTGGAAAGCCCAGGATGTCTACTTTCCAACGCAATTAAGGGCACGCCAATTGAGCTTTTGTCGCTCCAGAAAATCGACTTCGAGTGTAGGGAGGTCAGAATCCAACAGCATCTGCAGTCCTTTTTTAGCCTCTGAATCAGATTTTTGCTCAGGTCCCTCAATTTCAGCCAGAAAATCCTTGAAATCATAGAAAAACACACAAACTCATAGTAAAGTCCAGAAATGTGATTTTTATTAAAAAACTAATAAAAACATAATAAAAACTAACTAAAATATACTAAAAACATACTAAAAACAATGCCAAAAAGCGTATAAATTATCCGCTCATTACAACACCAAACTTAAATTGTTGCTTGTCCCCAAGCAACTGAAAATCAAATAGGATAAAAAGAAGAGAATATACAATGAATTCCAAAAACATCTATGAAGATCAGTATTAATTAGATGAGCGGGGCTTTTAGCTTTTTGCTTCTGAACAGTTTTGGCATCTCACTTTATCCTTTGAAGTTCAGAATGATTGGCTTCTATAGGAACTCAGAGTCCAGATAGTGTTATTGATTCTCCTATTTAAGTATGTTGATTCTTGAACACAGCTACTTTATGAGTCTTGGCCGTGACCCAAAGCATTTTGTTTTCCAGTATTACCACCGGATACATAAATGACACAGACACATAACTGGTGAACCTTTTCAGATTGTGACTCAGCTTTGCTAGAGTCCCTAATTAGAGGTGTCCAGAGCTTTTAAGCACACTCTTTTTGCTTTTGGACCACGACTTTAACCGCTCAGTCTCAAGTTTTCACTTGACACCTTCACGCCACAAGCACATGGTTAGGGACAGCTTGGTTTAGCCGCTTAGGCAAGGATTTTATTCCTGTGGGCCCTCCTATCCACTGATGCTCAAAGCCTTGGATCACTTTTTATTTTACCCTTGCCTTTTGTTTTAAAGAGTTACTGGCTTTTTTCGCTTGCTTTTCTTCTTTTTCTTTCTTTCTCTCTCTTTTTTTTTCTGCAAGATTTTCACTGCTTTTTCTTGCTTCAAATTATCAAATAACATTTCTCCTTTTTCCATCATTCTTTCAAGAGCCAACAATTTTAACATTCTTAAACAACAAATTCAAAAATATGCATTGTTCACGCATTCATTCAGAAAGACTAAAGTATTGCCACCACATCAAAATAACTAAACTGTTTTAAAATTCGAAATTCATGCACTTCTTTTTCTTTTTCAATTAAAAACATTTTTTATTTAAGAAAGGTGATGGATTCATTTTCATTGCTTTAAAGCATAGACACTGATGCGCAAAAAACTTGTCTCGTAACAAATTTCCTTCGGCAAGTGTACCGAATTCGTCGTCAAGTAAAAACTCACAATAGAGTGAGGTCGAATCCCACAGAGATTGATTGATCAAGCAACTTTAATTAGAGGAATATTCTGATTGAGCGAACCAGAATTTGAGTTGAGAATTGCAGAAAATTAAATGACGGAAAAGTAAATAGCAGAAACAGTAAATGCTAGAAATAAAGAGCTGAATGTAAAAGGCAGAAAGTAAATTGCAGAATCTTAAATGGGAATGGGGTAATTGCTCATAAAAGTAAATGACAGAAATTAAAGAGAATGGGTAAGATCAGAAATGGGGAGTTCATTGGGCTCGGGAGATGTTGCATTCTCCGGATCAAGTTCATTTTCATCTCTTCCTCAATCAATGCATTCATTGATCTCCTTGGTAATCTTAAGTGATTGAATTACAATTCCTTGCAATTCAATCTCTCAAATCTTGATCAATAGCCAATTCCTTGGTCAATTGCTCATGAGAAGAGATGAAGTATGGTCACTGATTATACCACATGCATTTCCCGAACCAAGTGTTGGAAGGATTATAGTCACATATCCATCCAAACCCAATTTGGTCCAGTATGAGAAAGCATTTCTAGCATGATCTCTTCATTTTTCTTTCAAGGTTCAGAAGAGATCCAGGTTTGAATAGCTTCTTTTCCAAGATAACTACCCAATTGGATGAAGATCGAAAGCTTTCTAGTAAAATCAAGAGAAAAGATAGAAGAAGAAGAATGAAAACTAATATTGATCCATCAAATTACAACAGAGCTCCCTAACCCAATGAAAGGGGTTTAGTTGTTCATAGCTCTGGAAAATAAAAACAAAGATGGAGAATACATGATGAAAGAAAAACTAGAAGTGTAGAGTAAATACAGAGAGTAGTTCTATGCCAAAGGCTCCCTAAAGTTTCCAGCTCTCCTCAACTAAATCAAAGCTACTCCTATATATACTACTCTTCTGATCTTCTAGTTGGCTCTTCAAGTCTTGGGTATGGGCCTTTGGATCTTGAGTTTGAAGTAGTTCTCTTCTTCTTTGGCTTAGCTTTACTTGCAGAGAGAAAATGTGAAGTGGGCAGAGACCTTGGCTCAGGACGTTAGTGGTGTTAACGTTAAGTGAAAGTGTGGTTCGAGAACGTTAGTGACAATTACCTTTTTCACTAACGTTCCTCACCCAAGTATGAGCCACGTTAACCTCAACGTTAGTGGCACAAACATTACCACTAACGTTGCCTCTTGGTCCTTCGCACACGTTATTGGGACTTACCTTTCCCAATAACGTTGAGAAGCCTCCCCCTTTATTACGTTAGAGTCCACGTTAACTTAGTTAACGTGGCTCTTAACGTTAGCTTGCCAATCCTTCGAGAATGTTAGTGACACTTACTTTTGTCACTAACGTTCCAATGTGCCCCTATTTCCCACATTAGAGTCCACGTTAACTAGGTTAACGTGGCTTCTAACGTAGCAATGCTAGCCATCTCCAACGTTAGTGACAAAGGTGAGTGTCACTAACGTTGGCTCATCATTCCCTTATCCACGTTAGCTTCCATGTTAACTAAGTTAACGTGGGAGTTAACGTGGCTCATAGTGGCTTGTGTGGGTTCATTCCAACGTTAGTGACAAAGGTAGGTGTCACTAACGTTGGCGATCACATGCTATCTCCACGTTAGCTTCCACGTTAACAAGTTAACGTGGGAGTTAATGTGGCTTAATGAGGCTTGGCCAACGTTAGTGACAAAGGTGAATGTCACTAACGTTGGCTTCTCTTTTTGCTTCTTAATGTTAGAGTCCACGTTAACTAAGTTAACGTGACTCTTAACGTGGCCACTTATGAGCTTGGTCCAACGTTAGTGACAAAGGTAAGTGTCACTAATGTTGGCTCCATTTTCTTTCTTCCACGTTAGAGTTCACGTTAACTTAGTTAACGTGACTCTTAACGTGGGTTATGATGGCTTCGAGGGCGTTATTGGTGATTACTTTTCTCATTAACTTTGCAAGTTAGCTCCCATTCCACGTTAGAAGTCACGTTAGTTAGATTAACGTGGCTGCTAACGTGGTTCTTCCTTGCTTCCTTTGTCCTGAAATCAAGCAATAAAGTGCATCAAAGTTCTAGTCCAAGTCATGGGAAATGCAACATCTAATTTGTCATTAAATTCATGCAAAATTCTCTTGAAATCATGTAAAGTGCAACATGTATGCTTGAATCAAGATATAAGTGAATATCTACTCAAAACTAGCTTATTTTCTAAGAAAATGCATGAAGCTACCCTCAAAACAGTAAAAAAAAGGTCAGTGAAACTGGCCAAAATGTCCTAGCATCACAACACCAAACTTATAGCTTGCTTGTCCCTAACTAAGTACTGGAACAAGAGAATGATGAACGGAATGCCAAGAGAAATGAGTCATTCTTGTGAAAGTCATGTCCCTGGTTTTATGGTGGTTTCATGCATAGCAACTTAGATTCATTCCTTTACTGGCTTTCAGACCTTTATCATGTCCTAGAATACACACTGTGATTTCATCCCATGAGACTTTTATTCTTTGATCCTTTTGTTGTCATTTTAGAGCTTATTTGTGTTCTTAGGCTAAGTGCTCTGTAAGGGGGCGACTCTTTAAGATAAGCTTTCAGTCAACACTCCCGAACCAGTTGGTTCAAGGTGCTAGGTGTTAAGACACCCCTAAGGACTTACTCCCTCAAGTCTCTTTCCCCCATACATACACACCACAGGCATATGGTTTATTTATTTTCTTTTCTTGAGACCTTGGTGTCCAGCACCTCTTTGGGTTACTAAATGCTCTATAGTGAGGGTTACTCTTGATAGTGGACTTTCAGCTGATAATCCCGAGTTAGTTAACCCAAGTTACCAAGTGATAAAGCACCCCTAAGAGCTTATTCATCCTAGTAAATCCCTCACACAGGAACACCACAGACACATGCCTCAAGATTAAAACCATTGGTGCCTAGCCTTATTGATTACTCTTTTTCTTTTATTTGTTTTTTTCACTTTCATTTTTCTTTTCCCCTTTTTCTTATTAGGATCTTGTTATTTAGTTAGTCTCATGGGGTGTGTCTCAAGCATATGATTCATGACAGATAGTTGTCTTCCCATCTTGTGGTTGAACCAACTTAGCTAACTTATGACCACACCACAAACTCAAGAAGTTACTCCATAATATGAACTCCACTCTGGTCTTTTATAAAACACTTATTCTCTTTTCATTTGATTCAAAAGGACAACCATACAAGTAAGTAAAGTAAGGATGCAGTGACATAAAGACTAGCAAGCATAGACCTATTCAACAAAAAATTTAAAAGACAGAATTGAAAAAGGGTTCAAACTATCATGGAAGCATGTTCTATTTCATACAAGATCTTCCTTATTTAAAACATAGAAAGAGATGGACCAAAGAAGGAACTCCACCACCTTTTACTCATGTGGATGCTCATGCTCTCCTCCTTGTTTGTCTTCTTTGTGTCCCTCTTGAGTGCTCGTACTCCCACTCCCTTTGCTTTTTCCAATCAACTTCTTCCAGAAACCACCATCTTCCATCTTCTTCTTTAGTGTTTCCTTCTGCTGTTTCACCTTCCTTTCTTCTTGTTCTACAAAATCTTTTTAGACCTCATCATATGTAGGGATAGCATAGTGTAGATGATGCATATGACTAGACATGTAGTTCAACTTGGCTTGAGTGTTTACGTTGAACTCCTCCCTATGTAGTTGCCGTCCTTCATTAAGTACAGTGAACTCATTGAATGCTTTCATCTGAGCTATTTGCCGCTGATTGAGTTCTTGCAAGTGCTTATCTTGACGTTCTTGCCTCTCAGTAACTTGGTGGATGGCTTGAGTGAGCTGGGAGTAGTGTTCCTGTTGCTGCTCCATTTGTTGTTTCTGCCACTCTTCTTGTTGGCTCATCCAGTTGGACTGAAGGTTTAGTATTTGTTCTTGTCCTTCCATGTGTCTCATCCCTAAATCTTCAGTGGCTCTTAGAAGGTGATTCATATTCAAGTTGGCTGGGTCATGATGTTCTTCTTGTTGATATTCTTCCTGATGAGATTCCTCTTGATGAGCTCCTTCTTTCGCTTTTTGCTTTCCTATTTGGGGTCTTCTTTATTGTTGGGCGGGAGTAGTATAGATCAGACGCTGGAGTGTAACTAGCCTCCCAGGGTTCACCCAGTCTGGATTGCTATCCTCAAAAACCACCTTGGCCTTTGTGCACAATCTGAGAATGGTGCTGGGATACCAAAGCCTGGCACCCGATTCAAGCTTCTCAGCTGAATCTTGAATTCCTTCAGCTATAAGTTCATGTACATTGATTTCTCCTCCTTGTACTAGGCAATGTACCATAGTTGCTCGATTAATATTGACCTCTGAATTATTTGCAGCTGGGAGGATAGACCTCCTCACGAGTTCAAACCATCCCTTGGCTTCTGGGCTAAGGTCTCCCCTCTTGATGAACCGGGGTCTCCCATCTGCATACTTTTCCCAGTCAGCTGCTATAACACATATGTCAGTCACGATTTCTGTGAGCTCATCATTGTCAGGGCTCTTACTTATCCTTGCATGATAACTGAGCTCATCAAAATGTGGTGATTTCAGGTGAAGAGTTCTTGTTATAGCATTTAGGCTGAAGTCCACCTCCTTTCCTCTTACGTAGCTTTTGAAGGTTGGGGCCTTGGTTTTGTCTTCTCTAACCACATTTGCATAGAACTCTTTGATGAGATTTGCATTGATCTTCCTCTCTGGATTCGTGAGCCTTTGCTACCCTCTTTGTTCAATTTTCTCCCGAATCTGTGGGCACTCGTCTTCATTGATTTGGAAGGTTAACTCGGGTAGTATCTTTTTGAACCTTATCCGCTCAAATTCTTGTTCATGGAACGCAGTTTTGAATCTCTTTTCATCGAAAGGAATGCTCTCCATTGGTTCCTTCCTCTTTTGCCTCTTGGAGCTTGATGCTGTCATGAGTGAAGTTAATGTGTAAAGGGTGTAGTGAAAGGAAGAAATGTAGGATTTAGAGAATGAGAGGTTGGGAGAACTAGTTGTTGGAAAGTGAAGTGCAAGGGATAGGAATTTCGAATATGGAAGTAGTGCGGACTAGATCCACTTATATAGAGAAGTGGTGAGTAGATAAAAGGTGTGGATTGATGGAGTGTTTACTTGATGGACGGTTGGGGTTGTGCATGGAATGAGCACACGGATCATAAACTTTATGAAGAGGGTTGGTTCGGTCTCCAAGGGTCTCATCTTTTTCAATATTGCATGGCAACATTTTCAATGCATTCCTTCTTGAGACAAGTGTGTAATCCCCCTTTTTGTGGTGTCCGAACCTTCTTCATCTAATTGTCAAATCGATCCCCTTCAATGCTCCTTTCCTTTTCCCTATAAAAATAAGAAAAATTAATATCATAAAAATTAAACTTTACGGCTAGTATAATAAAGAAACAGGATTAGATTGTTTATTCATGAACACCAACTAACTAACTAACTGTGTATCCTTATATGCAGAGTCGTGGCACCCTGGGGTGACACCAAACTTAGTTTGGAGCACTGTGATGAAAAGTTTTGTTTAAAGCTCCAAGACTAACATGCTCTGAGTTGTATTCATGCTTTCTTAGCATGCTTTGAACACCAAACTAGTTCTTCACTATATACTGCATAATACGGATTTCACTAAGTGTTTGTCAAGCTTGGGTTGGAGTTCATGAATATTGATTTATTCACTATTTTCTAAAAGCATATAGAACATGGGTTGCCTCCCATGAAGCGCTTCTTTAGCGTCACAAGCTTGACGTTTCTCCTTCATCAGGGAGGTTGATAATGCTTCAAGTCCTCCCCTCTTGCTGTGGACTTATATCCATTGGTTGTATCAATGATCTCTACATGTTCCAAGGAGAGAACTCTGTTGATAGTGAAGACCTTAGGTAACTGAGATGGTACAGTGGGGAGATTAGGGGGATATCTGGGAAGTAAGCTGAGATCACTTTATCCCCTGGAGAGAAGTCCTCTGTAGGGATCTTTTTGTTCCTCCACCTCCTTGGTACCTTCTTCTTTGTTTCTTTTGATGTTGCTTTGCTCTTTGTGGCCTCTTCTTCTAAAGGAATTTTGATGTTGTCTTCACATACCTCTGGTGGTTTAGGTTCCTCCAGCTTGTCCTTGAGCTGTGACAACTGCTTGTTTCCTTGTCCATCAACCAATGGAATCTCCGGATGAGCTTGTTGTTCTTCAGTACTTATCTCTTCCTTCAGTATCTCACTGTGATCCTTCCTTGGTTCCTTGTTCTCTTGATCTGTTTCTTGTGAGTGTTTGAAAACAGTGAAGGTGAGCTATTCATCATGGATTCTCAAGATTAGTTTCCCTCGCTCCACATCTATGAGTGCTCTGGCTGCAGCTAGGAATGGTCTTCCTAATATGATTGGGTGAGTGTGACTTTCTTCCATGTCCAATATGACAAAGTTTGTTGGGAGGAAGTACTTCCCAATCTTTACCAACACATTTTCCACCACTCCTATTGCTTGTTTTTGAGTTTTGTCAACCAGCCTGATGGCTACGTCTGTGGGTATTATCTCATTGATCTGTAGCCTTTTCACAAGGGATAAGGGCATTAAGTTGATGCTTGCTCCCAAATCGCAGTGTGCTCTATCAAACATTGTTTCTCCTATGTCACAGGGGATGTGAAAACTCCCTGGGTCTTTTCTTTTTGCAGGCAACTCTGGTTGAATGAGGGCGCTGCACTCCTTGTTCATCACTATAGTTTGGCCCTCCTTGAGTGAGCTTTTCCTGGGAAGCAGTTCCTTCATATACTTGATGTATGCAGGCATTTGTTTGATGGTTTTGATGAATGGTATGTTTACATGCAGAGATGCAAACAAGTCAAGAAATCTTGAGTATATTCTCTTCTCCACAGCACCATTGAGCAGTTGGGGAAAGGGTGCATAGAGTCTCAGCAGCTCCTGTTGTGAGTTTTTTGGTTCTTGATGATCTTTTTCCTTCTTTTCTACTGAGGTATCTCCAAGTTGTTCTGATGGCTTGCTTGGCTTGTCCTCAGTCTCCTTATCACTTATAGTTACCATATTACAATCTTCCCATCTCACTTTCTTCGTTTCACCTCTCGGATTCTTCTCTGTGTCACTTGGGAATCCATCTGTAGGTTTGGGAATCTACTCAGAGAAATACCCCACTTGAGATTCCAATCTCTTGATTGTGTCTCCCTGGTTCTTGAAATTGGCTCGCACTTCCTCCTTGAATATCTTGTTGTCTTGAATCTCTTTGCCTATGCCTTCAAGTAGATTCTCAATCCTTGAGAGTCTGTCATCAAATGACGGCAGGTTGGGATTGGAGGTAGAAGGATGAGGAGTGTTATTTTGGTTTTGATATGGATGTGGAGAGATGTTGTTATGGTAGTGTTGATATGTTCTCTGTGTGAATTGTTGGTGAGCTGCATTGTTGTTGGGGTTGTAACGTCTCTGATCTTGGCCTTGATCTTGTTGATTACCCCATCCAAAGTTTGGGTGATTCCTCCAACCAGGGTTGTAGGTCTTGGAGTATGGGTCATGATTTTGTCTAGGTGAATTCCCAATGTAGTTGGCTTGCTCCTGACTACCCTCTGCTTCTTCATTCACTTCTTCTTGGATCGTTGATGAGGTGGTGATTGCTGCTACTTGGTTCCTCTCTATCTTCTTAGTGAGGTCAGTCAATTACTTGGTTATGAGCTTGTATTGGGCCAGCAGTGCATCCATATTGTTTACCTCTATCAATCCTCTAGTGTTCCCTCTTTCGGAGGCATAGAAGTAGTCATTCTCTGCTACAGTTTCAATGACATCTATGGCCTCCTCAATGGTCTTCTTCTTGTTCAGAGATTCCCCGGATGAGTAGTCTACTGCCTTCTTTGATTCATAGGAAAGGCCTTTATAGAAAATGTGTAGCTGCACCCATTCATTGAACATATTTGGTGGACACCTCCTTGTTAGGTCCTTAAACCTCTCCCATGCTTCATATAGAGTCTCACCATCCTGCTGCCTGAATGTTTGCACCTCAGCTCTCAGCCTATTAATCCGTTGAGGAGGATAGAATCTTGCCAAGAATTTGTTCACCACATCTTCCCAGGTTGCTAAACTCTCCTTTGGGAAGGACTCCAGCCATTTAGATGCCTTGTCCTTGGGTGAGAAAGGGAACAGAAGTAGTCTATAGGTGTCAAGATGAACACCATTAGACTTCACAGTATCGCATATCCTCAGAAATGTGGTTAGGTGATGATTGGGGTCTTCTTGGACACCTCCTCCGAATGAACAATTATTCTGAACAAGAGTGATGAGTTGTGGCTTTAGTTCAAAGTTGTTGGCATGTATGGTTGGCTTTTGGATGCTACTTCCACAGTTTCCTGGGTTTGGGTTGATGTAAGAACCCAGAACTCTTCTCTCTTGCCCAACATAATTTGCTAGACCTTCTCTGCCATGGTTGTGAGCCTCTTCTTCATGATGGTTCTCCATATTCTCCTCCATGTCTAGTTCAAAGTACTCTTCCTCTTCCTCAGCACCCACTACTCTTTTTCCTCTTGCTTCCCTCCTTAATCTAAGGAAGGTCCTCTCAGGTTCAGAATCAAAGGAAGTTGAAGCCCCACTTCTTCTCCCTGTGGTACAACCAACAAAGCACAAGCAAGGAAAATAGATGCAGAAAGTATTTCTGTTAGAATTACTGTTAGTGTGAGTGATGCAACATATCAAACAGTTAGTGGCTTAGTGAACTGAATTGTAAATAACTAAAAAAAATGAAAAAATAGGGGGAAGGGAAGAAATTAACTAAAACTGAAAGTAAATTACTCAAACAGAAAAATAAATCAAACAAACTAAAAATGCTCAATCTAGTTATCCTCCAATTTAATCATTGTTGATTCAAAATCAATCCCCGGCAACGACGCCATAAACTTGATGCACGAAAAACTTGTCTCGTAACAAATTTCCTTCGGCAAGTGTACCGAATTCGCCGTCAAGTAAAAACTCACAATAGAGTGAGGTCGAATCCCACAGAGATTGATTGATCAAGAAACTTTAATTAGAGGAATGTTCTAGTTGAGCGAACCAGAATTTGAGTTGAGAATTGTAGAAAATTAAATGTCGGGAAAGTAAATAGCAGAAACAGTAAATGCTAGAAATAAAGAGCTGAATGTAAATGGCGGAAAGTAAATTACAGAATCTTAAATGGGAATGGGGTAATTGCTCATAAAAGTAAATGACAGAAATTAAAGAGAATGGGTAAGATCAGAAATGGGGAGTTCATTGGGCTCGGGAGATGTTGCATTCTCCATATCAAGTTCATTTTCATCTCTTCCTCAATCAATGCATTCATTGATCTCCTTGGCAATCTTAAGTGATTGAATTACAATTCCTTGCAATTCAATCTCTCAAATCTTGATCAATAGCCAATTCCTTGGTCAATTGCTCATGAGAAGAGATGAAGTATGGTCACTGATTATACCACATGCATTTCCCAAACCAAGTGTTGGAAGGATTATAGTCACATATCCATCCAAATCCAATTTGGTCCAGCATGAGAAAGCATTTCTAGGATGATCTCTTCATTCCTCTTTCAAGGTTCAAAAGAGATCCAAGTTTGAATAGCTTCTTTTCCAAGATAACTACCCAATTGAATGAAGATCGAAAGCTTTCTAGTAAAATCAAGAGAAAAGATAGAAGAAGAAGAATGAAAACTAATATTGATCCATCAAATTACAACAGAGCTCCCTAACCCAATGAAAGGGGTTTAGTTGTTCATAGCTCTGGAAAATGAAAACAAAGATGGAGAATACATGATGAAAGAAAAACTAGAAGTGTAGAGTAAATACAGAGAGTAGTTCTATGCCAAAGGCTCCCTAAAGTTTCCAGCTCTCCTCAACTAATTAAAAGCTACTCCTATATATACTACTCTTCTGATCTTCTAATTGGCTCTTCAAGTCTTGGGTATGGGCCTTTGGATCTTGAGTTTGAAGCAGTTCTCTTCTTCTTTGGGCTTAGCTTTACTTGCAGAGAGAAAATTTGAAGTGGGCAGAGACCTTGGCTCAGGACCTTAGTGGTGTTAAAGTTAAGTGAAAGTGTGGTTTGAGAACGTTAGTGACAATCACCTTTTTCACTAACATTCCTTACCCAAGTATGAACTACGTTAACCTCAACGTTAGTGGCACAAACGTTACCACTAACGTTGCCTCTTGGTCTTTCACACACGTTATTGGGACTTACCTTTCCCAATAACGTTGAGAACCCTCCCCCTTTATTACGTTAGAGTCCCCATTAACTTAGTTAACGTGGCTCTTAACGTTAGCTTGCCAATCATTCGAGAACGTTAGTGACACTTACCTTTGTCACTAACGTTCCAATGTGCCCCTATTTCCCACGTTAGAGTCCACGTTAACTAGGTTAACATGGCTTCTAACGTAGCAATGCTAGCCATCTCCAACGTTAGTGACAAAGGTGAGTGTCACTAACGTTGGCTCATCATTCCCTTATCCACGTTAGCTTCCACGTTAACTAAGTTAACGTAGGAGTTAACGTGGCTCATAGTGCCTTGTGTGGGTTCATTCCAACGTTAGTGACAAAGGTAGGTGTCACTAACGTTGGCGATCACATGCTATCTCCACGTTAGCTTCCATGTTAACAAGTTAACGTGGGTGTTAACGTGGCTTAATGAGGCTTGGCCAACGTTAGTGACAACGGTGAATGTCACTAACGTTGGCTTCTCTTTTTGCTTCTTAACGTTAGAGTCCACGTTAACTAAGTTAACGTGACTCTTAACGTGGCCACTTATGAGCTTGGTCCAACGTTAGTGACAAAGGTAAGTGTCACTAATGTTGGCTCCATTTTCTTTCTTCCACGTTACAGTTCACGTTAACTTAGTTAACGTGACTCTTAATGTGGGTTATGATGGCTTCGAGGGCGTTATTGGTGATTACTTTTCTCATTAACTTTGCAAGTTAGCTCCCATTCCACGTTAGAGGTCACGTTAGTTAGATTAACGTGGCTGCTAACGTGGTTCTTCCTTGCTTCCTTTGTCCTGAAATTAAGCAATAAAGTGCATCAAAGTTCTAGTCCAAGTCATGGGAAATGCAACATCCAATTTGTCATTAAATTCATGCAAAATCCTCATGAAATCATGTAAAGTGCAACATGTATGCTTGAATCAAGATATAAGTGAATATCTACCCAAAACTAGCTTATTTTCTAAGAAAATGCATGAAGCTACCCTAAAAACAGTAAAGAAAAGGTCAATGAAACTGGCCAAAATGCCCTGGCATCTGACACTTAGACACTAGTGATCATGTAATAAAGAAACAAACATAAATAAACAGAAAGCATAAAAATTTGAAAAAAATAGAAAATAAAGAACAAGGAGATTAAAGAACGGATCCACCTTAGTGATGGCGGCTTGTTCTTCCTTTTGAAGATCTAATGGAGTGCTTGAGCTCCTCAATGTCTCTTCCTTGCCTTTGTTGCTCCTCTCTCATGACTCTTTGGTCTTCTCTAATTTCATGGAGGAGGATGGAATGCTCTTGGTGCTCCACCCTTAGTTGTCCTATGTTGGAACTTAATTCTCCTAGGGAGATGTTGATTTGCTCCCAATAGTTTTGTGGAGGAAAATTTATCCCTTGAGTGGGATCTCTTGTTTGCTCCATCCTTTTCTTAGTGATGGGCTTATCCTCATCAATGAGGATGTCCTCCTCTATGTCAATTCCAGCTGAATTGCAGAGGTGACAAATGAAATGAGGAAAGGCTAACCTTGCCAAAGTAGAGGACTTGTCCGCCACCTTGTAGAGTTCTTGGGATATAACTTCATGAACTTCTACTTCCTCCCTAATCATGATGCTATGGATCATGATAGCTCGGTCTATAGTAACTTCAGACCGGTTACTAGTGGGAATGATTGAGCGTTGGATGAACTCCAACCATCCCCTAGCCACGGGCTTGAGATCATACCTTCTTAGTTGAACCGGCTTCCCTCTTGAATGTCTTTTCCATTGAGCGCCCTCTTCACAGATGTTTATGAGGACTTGGTCCAACCTTTGATCAAAGTTGACCCTTCTAGTGTAGGGGTGTGCATCTCCTTGCATCATGGGCAAGTTGAATGCCAACCTTACATTCTCCGGACTAAAATCTAAGCATTTTCCCCGAACCATTGTAAGCCAATTCTTTGGGTCCGGGTTTACACTTTGATCATGGTTCTTGGTGATTCATGCATTGGCATAGAACTCTTGAACCATTAAGATTCTGACTTGTTGAATGGGGTTGGTGAGAACTTCCCAATCTCTTCTTCGAATCTTGTGTCGGATCTCCGGATATTCACCCTTTTTAAGTTTGAAAGGGACCTCGGGGATCATCTTCTTCTTGGCCAAAACTTCATAGAAGTGGTCTTGGTGCACCCTTAAGATGAATCTCTCCATCTTCCATGACTCGGAGGTGGAAGCTTTTGCCTTCCCTTTCCTCTTTCTAGAGGTTTCTCCGGCTTTAGGTGCCATAAATGGTTATGGAAAAACAAAAAGCAACGCTTTTACCACACCAAACTTAGAAGGTTTGCTAGTCCTCAAGCAAAAGAAGAAAGAAGAGAGTAGAAGAAGAAATAGAAGAGATGGAAGGGGCTTAGTATTTCGGCCAAGGGGGAGAAGTAGTGTGTATGTTGTGTGAAAATGAAGGAGTGAAGATGGGTTTATATAGGAGTGGAGAGGGG
The DNA here is from genome assembly GCF_003086295.3 of Arachis hypogaea. Taxonomy (NCBI): domain Eukaryota; kingdom Viridiplantae; phylum Streptophyta; class Magnoliopsida; order Fabales; family Fabaceae; genus Arachis; species Arachis hypogaea. The sequence goes on along the minus strand of NC_092055.1, from coordinate 85,388,782 downwards.
GTATGGTTTGGCCATTATGGGTAGGTTTGGGTGGGAAAGTGGTTTGAATTTGAATGGTGAGGTAGGTAGGATTTTATGAAGGATGGATGTGAGTGGTGAAGAGAATGGTGGGATTTGATAGGTGAGGGGTTTTTGGGGAAGAGGTATTGAAGTGATTAGTGAATGGGTGAAGAAGAGAGAGAGGGGTGGGGTAGGTGGGGATCCTGTGGGGTCCACAGATCCTGAGGTGTCAAGGATATCTCATCCCTGCACCAAGTGGCGTGCAAAAATACCCCTTTCTGCCAATCTTGGCGTTTGACTGTGGGGGCTCTGTCTGACTCTGTATTGAGAGAAGCTTTTCATGCTTCCTCTCCATGGTTACAGAGGGATATCCTTGAGCTTTAAACACAAGGGAGTCTTCATTCACTTGAATGATTAATTCTCCTCTCTCAACATCAATCACAGCTTTTGCTGTGGCTAGGAAGGGTTTGCCAAGGATAATGGATTCATCCACACACTTCCCAGTCTCTAGGATTATGAAATCAGCAGGGATGTAGTGGTCTTCAACCTTAACCAAGACATCCTCTACAAGTCCATAAGCCTATTTCTTTGAATTGTCTGCCATCTCCAGTGAGATTCTTGCAGCTTGTACCTCAATGATCCCTAGCTTCTCCATTACAGAGAGAGGCATGAGGTTTATGCTTGACCCTAGGTCACACAGAGCTTTCTCAAAGGTCATGGTGCCTATGGTACAAGGTATTGAGAACTTTCCAGGATCTTGTCTCTTCAGAGGTAATTTCTGCCTAGTCAAGTCATCCAGTTCTTTAGTGAGCAATGGAGGTTCATTCTCCCAAGTCTCATTACTGATGCCAAGGCATCATAGGCTAGTTTCACTAGCATTTTTCTGTTAGTTTTAGTTGTTTTATGCATTTTCTTGAGCTTAAAGTAACCAAAAATGGTTAAATGAAGAACAAAGTAATGAACCATCCAAACAATATGATTTTGATGCAAATTCCATGAGTTTTAGTTATATTACTTAAATGCTATGAATGAAAGATTTCTCATGAAATTTTGCAAGACTTTGATGCAATTGTTTGGATGATTTCAGGGAAGAAGAGGCTAAGCAAGGAAGCAACAAAATCAATAAAGGAAGCTTGTATATCACATGTGGAGTTTAAGTTCCAGTTTAAGCCTAAACTGGAGCTTAAACGCCAAAATCATGAAGGATAAGAAATGCTGGGATTGAAGTTTAACCTCCAGTTTGACCTCAAACTGGAGGTTAAACGCCAGAATGAAAAGCCTCACTTAAGGAGCATTCCACGTTTAACCTCCAGTTTGACCTCAAACTGGAGGTTAAACGCCAGAATGAGTATGCCAACCAGGGAGGAGTTCCACGTTTAACCTCCAGTTTGACCTCAAACTGGAGGTTAAACGCCAGAACCAGGAAGAGTACCAGGGGCCATTCCACGTTTAAGCTCCAGTTTGACTCAAACTGGAGCTTAAACGTGTTCGATAGTTTTTTCACTCCAGGGTTGCTCTCTCCATCTCCACGTTTAACCTCCAGTTTGACCCCAAACTGGAGGTTAAACGTGTTCGACACCTCCAGGGCCACCATTCCAAGCTTCCACGTTTAACCTCCAGTTTGACCTCAAACTGGAGGTTAAACGTGTTCGACCTCCAGTATGCCTACACCCCTTTCCACGTTTAACCTCCAGTTTGACCTCAAACTGGAGGTTAAACGTGTTCGACCTCCAGGATGCCTCATTCCTTTTCCACGTTTAACCTCCAGTTTAACCTTAAACTGGAGGTTAAACGTGTTCGACTACATTACTCTCCAGGGCTACCTTCTTCCATTTCCACGTTTAAGCTTCAGTTTAACCTTAACTGAAGCTTAAACGTGCTTCTACAAATGGCCTCACTGGAAGTGTCTGGCGTTTAAGTTGCAGTTTAAGCTTAAACTACAACTTAAACGCCACTCTTGAAAAGGGTTTCTGGGCCAAAAATATTGTGATTTAAGTTAGTCTTTGAGCACAAGTATTAACTTAAACTTACTTTGGTATGAAACCCAATTGAATATCATGGTTTATGGGATTGGGCCTGAAGGATTGATGAGTTTGAAATCTCAATTTATTGAGTCATGTGTCATTATTTGATTATCACTAAGTTGGCTCAATAAATGTTACAGGATCTGGATCAACAACCTCATCAAGATTATGGATCATAAACCCAAGGCAAAAGGAAAGCAAGGAGAGGCCTCAAAGCCCAAGAAGCACAACTGAAGCTCAATATAGAAAGTGTATAAATAGGATAAAAGTTAAGTTAGAGGGACTTTTACTTTTCACTTTTAGCTAGTTTCCTTTTCTTTGTAATTGAATTCAGAGCTATGATTCACTAAACCCCCTTTTCATTGGGTTAGGGAGCTCTATTGTAATTCAATGAATCAATAATAGTTTATCTTCTTCTTCAATCTTTTCTCTTGAATTTCGTTAGAAAGCTTCTCGATCTAATTCCATTGAGTAGTTGTCTTGGGAAAGAGACCACTCATACTTGGAATCCTTCGGAGCCTTGGGAAAGGAATGGAGGATTCATGCTAGAGAAGCTTTCTCACAGTGGATTGGATTGGGGTTTGGATGGATATTGTGACATGTAATCCTACCAAATTGTGGTTCATGAAATTGTGTGGTATAATCAGTGATCAAGCATCATCTCTTCTTATGAACATTTAAACCAAGGGATTGGGAATTTGTTTGTTTTTAGAGAGCATTGGTGAGCCAAGGAATTGGGATCCAATCATATAAGATTGCCAAGCAAAATTCAATGAATGCATTGGTTGAGGAAGAGATTTACATGTTTTGATTCGGAGATTTCAATATCTCCTAAACCCAATGAATTCCCCATTTCTGATTTCCACTTTCTCTTTACATTCTGCAATTCAATTCTTGCAATCATCCCCATTCCCTTTTAATTTCAGCAATTTACATTCTGCTCTTTAATTCATGCAATTTAAGATTCAGCCATTTAATTTTCTTGTCATTTACTTTTCCCGCCAATTTTACATTCCGCAATTCTCATCTCAAATCTTGATTCCGCTCAACTAGAACACACTTCTAATCCGAATTGCTCACTCAACCAATCCTTGTGGGATTCGACCTCACTCTATTGTGAGTTTTTACTTGACGACGATAACCGGTGCACTTGCCGGAAGGAATTTTGCCGATCGTGCAATTTCCTAAATCGTAGCATAACACGTTTATGCGCATCAAGTTTATGGCGCCGTTGCCGGGGATTGGTTTTCGATTGACAATTCTCAAATTGGAAGCTAACTAGATTGAGCAATTTTCTCTTGCTTTGATTAATTCTGTTCTAGATACTTGTTGAATTTTAATTTCTGCACTTGGTTACATGCTTTCCTTCTTTATGCCTTTAAATCCATGCAACTAACTCACTGACTCACTAACTGTTTGATTTAATTCCTCAATTGATCTAACCATACTCTTCCATTAACCAAGAGTATTTCACTTGTTTGTGTTTGAGCTGTGTTCTTGTATGACAGGTAGGAGAGGAGAGACATCAACTCCTCCATATACCGAACCGGAAAGGACCCTTCATAGACTTAGAAGGGAAGCAGAGGGAAGAGAGTAGTGGGAGAAGAGGAATCTGAAGGAGAATCTGAGGACAATTTTGAGGAAGCTCTAGATCTCAACATGGATAGAGAAGTTCACAACCATGAGAGAGCTGATGGAAACAATGCCATTCCTGAGAGGAGGGTTCTTAGTTCATACATAAACCCAACCTCTGGGAACTGTGGTAGTAGCATCCAGAAACCACCCATTCAGGCCAACAATTTTGAGCTCAAGCCACAGCTAATATCATTGGTGGAAAATCATTGTTCCTTTGGAGGAAGTGCTAATGAAGACCCAAACCAACATCTCACAAAATTCCTGAGAATTTGTGACACTGTGAAGTCCAATGGAGTCCAGGAAGATGCCTATAAACTGCTTTTGTTCCCATTTTCACTTAGGGACAAGGCAGCTAAGTGGCTGGAATCATTCCCAAGGGGGAGTCTAACCACATGGGATGAGGTGGAAGGCAAGTTTCTGGCACGTTTCTACCCTCCACAAAAGGTCAATAGGCTTCGATCTGAGGTCCAGACTTTTAGACAACAAGATGGTGAAACTCTCTACGAGGCATGGGAGAGATTCAAGGACTTGACAAGGAAATGCCCACCAAACATGTTCCATGATTGGGTGCAACTGCACATCTTCTATGATGGGCTCTCTTATGAATCAAGGAAGGCTGTAGACCATTCATCAGGAGGTTCATTGAACAAGAAAAAGACCGTGGAAGAAGCCATTGAAGTGATCGAGACAGTGGCTGAGAATGAGTACTACTATGCATCAGAAAGGCACAACACTAAGGGAGTCATGGAGCTGAACCATGTTGATACAATTCTAGCCCAAAACAAGGTGTTTGCCAAGCAACTAGCAGAGCTTACCAGGCAATTAGAAACAAAGCAAGTGGCTGCAATACACACACAAGATCAAGAGGAAGTAGGCATTGAAGGAGGTGATTGGGATGAGGTTAACTATGTGGGAAACCAACAAAGGCAATCATATGATCCACACTCCAACACTTACAACCCAGGCTGGAGAAACCACCCAAACTTTGGGTGGGGAAACCAACAAACCCAACCACAAAACCACAAACCTTACAACCACAACCAACAAAACAACTCCACATACCAAAACTCCAACCAAAAATCATACCAAGCCACACAAAACACTTACCCCCAATCATCATATCATGGCCAAAATAATCAACATATCCAACCTAATCCGAACCAACAATTTCAAGATCAATTAAACCGGATGGAAGGAATGATGGCAACCATGAGCCAAGACATAATTGAATTGAAGAGCTTCAGGGATGATGTGAGAACTACCTTAAGAAACCATGGTGAAAAACTCAAAAGGTTGGAATCTCAAGTAGGAGAGCTATCTCAACAGGCACCCAAATCAACTGCAGTGTTCCCTAGTGACACAGAAAAGAATCCTAAGGGGGAACAAAAGAGAGTAAGATGGGAAGAGTGCAAGGCCATCACCATATTGAAGGAAGCCTCAGAAGAAGAAGGAATCAGGTCCTCACAGCAGGAACCAGAAATCTTGAAAGAAGATGTGGAAGAAGTTAAGCAGGAAAGTGGAACTGAGCAAGCCAAGGATCTGCAAAAAGGCATGATGGAGGTATACCAACCAAAAGCACCATTTCCTGAGAGGTTAGGAGGAGGTGAAAAAAGGAAAACCTATTCAAGGTTTCTAGAGACATTTAATTCTCTGCATGTCAATATTCCCTTTCTTGAGATTCTTCATCAAATGCCCACACACATCAAGTATTTAAAGGAATTGTTAAGCAAGAAAAGAGTTTTGAAGGGAGGACAAACGGTAACAATGAACAAAGAATGCAGTGCTCTCATCAAGAAAGACACACTCTCTAAGAAAACGGACCCAGGAAGTTTTCATATCCCTTGCATCATAGGGGAAACAAAAATTGACAGAGGATTCTGTGATCTAGGAGCTAGCATAAATTTGATGCCTCTAACTCTTATGAAGAGGCTACAACTGAACGAGGTGAGATCCACTGATGTAATCATACAACTGGCTGACAAAACTCAGAAGCAAGCTGAAGGGGTAGTTGAAAATGTGCTGGTGAAAGTAGGAGATTATTATTTCCCCACAGACTTTGTCATTGTGGACATGGAGGAAAGCTATTTACACCCTATCATTCTGGGCAGACCATTTCTAGCCACTACTAGAGCGCTCATAGATGTAGAACAAGGAGAACTAATTCTGAGAATACATGATGAACAGCTCATTTTCAAAGTCTTCAAACCTGCATCTGAGCCTGAACCAGAATCTGAAAAGCCCAAAGATGATAGTAGCCATCCATGTTTGGAGGAAAGTAATCCAGCAGCTGAGACTCTAAAACAGTCATTGGAAGGCAAACAAGAGTTGCAAGAGTTAGAGCCACAAGAATCAGTGGAAACAGATCAGAAGGATCCTCCTGACATAAAGGTCAATGAAGAAATCCTCAAGAGAAAGGGAAGAGTGATAGGGAGATTGCCAAGAGGATGGAGAAACAAGAAAATTCCCACTGAAGGTTTTTCTCCAGGAGATAAAGTGATCTCAAGTCATTATCTGCCAATCCCACCTGGCCTCAAGACCATTCCTTCTCAGCTCCCTCAAGTGTTCACAATCAAGAAAGTTCTTTCTTTGGAACATTTAGAGGTCATGAATGAATCAAGAGGGGACGTTTTCATAGTGAGAGGAGAGGACGTCAAGCACTACAATCCACCCTAACAAGGGACAACCGTCAAGCTAGTGACGTTAAAGAAGCGCTTCATGGGAGGCAACCCATGTTTTTAGTATCCTTAATCTTTAATGCTTTGCTTTACATCTAATAAAGTATGGTTTCTTATGCATGAACTTGAATCCTCAGGACAACTATTGATTAAGTGCACTAAACCGTGCATGTAAATTACAATTGGTCTCTAAGTTTGGTGTGCCTGATGGCACTCCCAAATCTTACTCAAATTGAATTCCATCTTTCATTCAAGGTGCACAACCAAACATTAAGTTTGGTGTTCTTTTTGAACACAGTTTATGAAAAGCAAGAAGTTCCTCTGGATTTCAAAATTCATGACAAGTATACCATTCATATGTTTTAATGCTTTAGTTTCAATTACTTAGGGTAGTTACTTTGTTTAGAATCAAAGAGCCAAGGTGACTATGATTTATTAGAAATATGCACACTCATTAAGGACAACCAATATGGATGTCATGTCATCAGGAGACTTAACCAAAAACTAAGTTTGGTGTCCAAATAATAAGTGTGCATACATGTAGAATGTCACGGCTATAAGCTCATAAAGACAAGCATTGATTTACATGTGCAAATACTATTCATAATTCACATGGACCGAAAAATGATAGCAATTTTGTTTGTTTGTGCAGGTACAAAAGAAAAGACAAAAATGGAGGAAAAAGACAAAGGGAGGTACGTGCTTGGTCAAAAAGAAAATTCATAAATCTTTGAAACTAACACATGGGAAAAGGAAGTTCTGCAAGAAAAGAAAGCTACATGTACAACCTAATGCATCCAGAATACTTCCAAGAAAATGAAAAGCCAATCGTCCTTATCTACAATTCATATATTTACCATCAAGCCACCCTTCACAAACCACCCTAGCCGTTCATTTTTCACTCATGGGCACTATAAAGAACCACTTGGGGAACGAGTCCCACACCATCAATCCTCCTTCATACACTTTTTCCTTCATCATAGCATAACCATCTCTTGCCGAAAACAATCTCACCACACCTCCAACAACACTTCTTGCTTCACCGTGTCAACTTTAGTTGTCACTTACCAAAATGGCAGCTTCATCTAGCCACAAAAGAAGAAAAGACAAGCAGCCAATGGAGGAAAACAGGGGATTCGATGCATGGAGATACAGATCAGTGTTCCATGAGATTCAAGCCGAATGGATGAGACCTAAAACGGTACTAGCTGAGGTCCCCTTTGAACTTGAAAAGGATGAGTTCCCAGGTGTTTGGGAAAAGATCAAAAAGAGGAAGTGGGAGCTCCTAACTAAGCCAATCACTAGAATCAACATCAACTTGGTGAAGGAGTTTTATGCAAATGCAGTAAGGGAGGATCAAACCAAGAACCCCACATACAAAAGCTATGTGAGAGGGGTGGAAGTTGACTTCAGTCCCAAAGCAATCATGAAAACTCTTGGCCTGAAAAACATACATTTCAGCCAAGCAAGTTATGACGAAAGGATGAGAGGAGAACCTGACTATACAACTATTGCTGAAGACCTTTGTGCCATCAGAGCTGAATGGGTGAGAAAAACAAGAGGGGCTCCAAGAGTCTTGAGAAGAGGAGACCTAACACCTGAAGCTAAAGGGTGGTATGCAATAGTTAGGAGATCCATCCTACCCACTGCAAACTCTTCAGAAATAGTCCCTAAAAGAGCCATCTTGCTACATTGCATTATGGTTGGAGGAGAGATCAAAGTTCATAAACTCATTGCTGAACAGATACAAGAGTTTAGTGAGAAAAGTGACCCTGAATCCTGGCTTCATTTCCCTAGCACCATCATTAGACTATGCATCGATGCCCAAGTACCACTTGAGGATGAAAGACCTAATTGGCTATATCCTGGGCTGGCCATAACTGCACACAGAATGACTCTTGGCCCAACTCCTCCAAGACATACAAGAAGAAGAAATGAAGAAGGGCAACAAGTGGAAGCCGAGCAAGAAGCAGAACAAGAAAGACAGGAAGGAGAAGACAGAGAAGAAGAGCAAGAAGAGCAAGCAAATCCTGAAAGAAGACAACGAATTCCCAGAGACCCCATGGATATGAGCAGAATGCAGGAAATCATGGAAGGAATGTCTCAACAATACATGAGGTCTCAGGAAAGACAAGAAGACTTTCATCTAAAAATGATGGATATGCAAAGGAACTTTGAATCAAGATTCTTTGATCTGCAAAGGGAACAAAATCTACACTTACAGGAATCCTTCAGCCACATATGCCAACACCAAGATGCCAATGTCTTGGCAATCAAGGAAGCCACCACTTTACAGAATGCAAGATACTCAGTCCAAGCTGACTACAACATCAGTTCGCAAATCAAGCTTAACTACATAGGGGAACATCTACACAAGATGGACCCAGCATTCCCAGCTTATGATGAGTATTTCAAAGGGAGGAAAGAAGGAGAAATAAACAAGGCAATGATCCTTGAAAAAGGAGTGGAAGAAACGATGAAAAAGGCTGGATTCTGGAAAAAGCTCATAAGAAAAGACAAAGGAAGCACAAGTGGTCAAAAAGAGGCAGGAAGCAAGAAGAAGCAGGATCCCAAGAATTAAGAAGAACCAAGCAATAAATAAGAGGTGGTCTCGTTCCTTAATAATCAAATGATAATTGGTGAATTGTCTTTATGAACGTGTTTTCATCATAAGTCATTTAAGTGTTAGGTGGAGTTTTTTTTTTATGAGTCGTTTTTTTTATGTGTGTTTGTTAAGTGCTTTGAATAAAGTGAATGCCTAGATGTTTGGATATAACTTCACCTTCTTAAACAAGTGCGTGCCATGCTTGTTCTGTTTCCAAAAATAAAAGAAAAGTTTGAACAAAAGTAACCGGCTAAATTAGTGACAAATCAAGTAGAATTAAGTGGTGGTATGCATGCTTGATTGTTTAGTCACATCACTAAAATTTGAGTGTAGAATTATCATTTTTTATGTAGAAGTAAAAATTGTCTATGGATCTTGATGAATAAATGTCTTTGGCCATGAAAAAGAAAGAAAAAGGAAAAGAAAAAGCCACGGAAAAAGGCAACCAAAAAGCAAAAAAATTGAGAAAATAAGCTAGGCACCAATGGTTTGAACTCCTGAGACAAATGCCTGTGGTGTTTATGTATTAAGGATATGCTTGGATGAATAGGTTCTGAGGAGTGTTTCAACACTTGGTAACTTGGGTTAACTAACCCGGGATTATCAACCAAAAGTCCATTATCAAGAGCAACCTCAATACAAAACATTTAGTCACACAAAGAGGTGCTGGGCACCAATGTCTCAAGAAGAAATGTGAACTAAAATGCCTAAAGTGGATATGTGTAGTGCACTGATAAGAAAAAGAAAATGCCAAAGGCTTGTGCAACACATGACACTAAGCAAGCAAGGAGCAAAAGAAGCTCTAAGAAAAAGAAAAGAAAAACAAAAGAGAAGTGCCAAAGACATAAGAATAACAGGAGGCCATAGCAATTTTTGACGGATGCAATGAAAAAGTGATAATCCTACCTGATAAGTATGAAAAAGTGATGCTGCAACTTTCTGCATAGAACCCTTCTGATGAACTTCAATTGCTTGCTAATATAGCCAATGTAATTACTTTCTGTTCATACTTTCTTCTCAAATAACTCAGGACTTGCTTAGGGACAAGCAAGTATTAAGTTTGGTGTTGTGATGCCAAGGCATCATAGGCTAGTTTCACTAGCATTTTTCTGTTAGTTTTAGTTGTTTTATGCATTTTCTTGAGCTTAAAGTAACCAAAAATGGTTAAATGAAGAACAAAGTAATGAACCATCCAAACAATATGATTTTGATGCAAATTCCATGAGTTTTAGTTATATTACTTAAATGCTATGAATGAAAGATTTCTCATGAAATTTTGCAAGACTTTGATGCAATTGTTTGGATGATTTCAGGGAAGAAGAGGCTAAGCAAGGAAGCAACAAAATCAATAAAGGAAGCTTGTATATCACATGTGGAGTTTAAGTTCCAGTTTAAGCCTAAACTGGAGCTTAAACGCCAAAATCATGAAGGATAAGAAATGCTGGGATTGAAGTTTAACCTCCAGTTTGACCTCAAACTGGAGGTTAAACGCCAGAATGAAAAGCCTCACTTAAGGAGCATTCCACGTTTAACCTCCAGTTTGACCTCAAACTGGAGGTTAAACGCCAGAATGAGTATGCCAACCAGGGAGGAGTTCCACGTTTAACCTCCAGTTTGACCTCAAACTGGAGGTTAAACGCCAGAACCAGGAAGAGTACCAGGGGCCATTCCACGTTTAAGCTCCAGTTTGACTCAAACTGGAGCTTAAACGTGTTCGATAGTTTTTTCACTCCAGGGTTGCTCTCTCCATCTCCACGTTTAACCTCCAGTTTGACCCCAAACTGGAGGTTAAACGTGTTCGACACCTCCAGGGCCACCATTCCAAGCTTCCACGTTTAACCTCCAGTTTGACCTCAAACTGGAGGTTAAACGTGTTCGACCTCCAGTATGCCTACACCCCTTTCCACGTTTAACCTCCAGTTTGACCTCAAACTGGAGGTTAAACGTGTTCGACCTCCAGGATGCCTCATTCCTTTTCCACGTTTAACCTCCAGTTTAACCTTAAACTGGAGGTTAAACGTGTTCGACTACATTACTCTCCAGGGCTACCTTCTTCCATTTCCACGTTTAAGCTTCAGTTTAACCTTAACTGAAGCTTAAACGTGCTTCTACAAATGGCCTCACTGGAAGTGTCTGGCGTTTAAGTTGCAGTTTAAGCTTAAACTACAACTTAAACGCCACTCTTGAAAAGGGTTTCTGGGCCAAAAATATTGTGATTTAAGTTAGTCTTTGAGCACAAGTATTAACTTAAACTTACTTTGGTATGAAACCCAATTGAATATCATGGTTTATGGGATTGGGCCTGAAGGATTGATGAGTTTGAAATCTCAATTTATTGAGTCATGTGTCATTATTTGATTATCACTAAGTTGGCTCAATAAATGTTACAGGATCTGGATCAACAACCTCATCAAGATTATGGATCATAAACCCAAGGCAAAAGGAAAGCAAGGAGAGGCCTCAAAGCCCAAGAAGCACAACTGAAGCTCAATATAGAAAGTGTATAAATAGGATAAAAGTTAAGTTAGAGGGACTTTTACTTTTCACTTTTAGCTAGTTTCCTTTTCTTTGTAATTGAATTCAGAGCTATGATTCACTAAACCCCCTTTTCATTGGGTTAGGGAGCTCTATTGTAATTCAATGAATCAATAATAGTTTATCTTCTTCTTCAATCTTTTCTCTTGAATTTCGTTAGAAAGCTTCTCGATCTAATTCCATTGAGTAGTTGTCTTGGGAAAGAGACCACTCATACTTGGAATCCTTCGGAGCCTTGGGAAAGGAATGGAGGATTCATGCTAGAGAAGCTTTCTCACAGTGGATTGGATTGGGGTTTGGATGGATATTGTGACATGTAATCCTACCAAATTGTGGTTCATGAAATTGTGTGGTATAATCAGTGATCAAGCATCATCTCTTCTTATGAACATTTAAACCAAGGGATTGGGAATTTGTTTGTTTTTAGAGAGCATTGGTGAGCCAAGGAATTGGGATCCAATCATATAAGATTGCCAAGCAAAATTCAATGAATGCATTGGTTGAGGAAGAGATTTACATGTTTTGATTCGGAGATTTCAATATCTCCTAAACCCAATGAATTCCCCATTTCTGATTTCCACTTTCTCTTTACATTCTGCAATTCAATTCTTGCAATCATCCCCATTCCCTTTTAATTTCAGCAATTTACATTCTGCTCTTTAATTCATGCAATTTAAGATTCAGCCATTTAATTTTCTTGTCATTTACTTTTCCCGCCAATTTTACATTCCGCAATTCTCATCTCAAATCTTGATTCCGCTCAACTAGAACACACTTCTAATCCGAATTGCTCACTCAACCAATCCTTGTGGGATTCGACCTCACTCTATTGTGAGTTTTTACTTGACGACGATAACCGGTGCACTTGCCGGAAGGAATTTTGCCGATCGTGCAATTTCCTAAATCGTAGCATAACACGTTTATGCGCATCAAGTTTATTATTACCAAATAACTTGTCGTTTAGCTTCATGATTGCTCCAAGGTACTTAGCAACTTGCTCTTCAGTGACATCTTCATCCTCTTCAGAGGAAGAATACTCATCAGAGCTCATGAATGGCAGGAGTAAATTCAATGGAATCTCTATGGTCTCTGTGTGAGCCCCAGATTCCCATGGTTTCTCATCAGGGAATTCCATGGAGGTCAGTGGACGTCCATTGAGGTCTTCCTCAGTGGAGATCATTGCCTCTTCCTCCTCTCCAGGTTCGGCCATGTGAGACGTGTTTATGGCCTTACACTCTCTCTTTGGATTCTCTTCTGTATTGCTTGGGAGAATACTAGGAGGGAGTTCAGTAATTTTCTTACTCAGCTGACCCACTTGTGCCACCAAATTTCTAATGGAGGACCTTGTTTCAATCATGAAACTTTAAGTGGTTTTAATTAGATCAGAGACTATAGTTGCTATGTCAAAGTGGCTCTGCTTAGAATCCTCTGTCTGCTGCTGAGAAGATGATGGAAAAGGCTTGCTATTGCTAAACCTGTTTCTTCCACCATTACTGTTGTTGAAACCTTGTTGAGGTCTCTGTTGATCCTTCCATAAGAGATTTGGATGATTTCTCCATGAAGGATTATAGGTGTTTTCATAGGGTTTCCCCATGTAATTCACCTCTTCCATTGCTGGGTTCTCAGGATCATAAGCTTCTTCTTCAGATGAAGCTTCTTTGGTACTGCCTGTTACTGCTTGCATTCCAGACAGATTCTGAGAAATCATATTGACTTGTTGAGTCAATATTTTATTCTGAGCCAGTATGGCATTCAGAGTATCAATCTCAAGAACTCCTTTCTTCTGATTTGTCCCATTATTCACAGGGTTCCTTTCAGAAGTGTACATGAATTGGTTATTTGCAACCATCTTAATGAGTTCTTGAGCTTCTGCAGGCGTCTTCTTCAGATGAAGAGATCCTCTAGCAGAGCTGTCCAATGACATCTTGGACAGTTCAGACAGACCATCATAGAAGATACCTTTGATGCTCCATTCAGAAAGCATGTCAGAAGGACACCTTCTGATCAATTGCTTGTATCTTTCCCAAGCTTCATAGAGGGATTCTCCTTCCTTCTGTCTGAAGATTTAGACTTCCACTCTAAGCTTGCTCAATTTTTGAGGTGGAAAGAACTTTGCCAAGAAGGCATTGACTAGCTTTTCCCAAGAGTTCAGGCTTTCTTTGGGTTGTGAATCCAACCATGTCCTAGCTCTGTCTCTTATAGCAAAAGGGAAGAGCATAAGTCTGTAGACCTCAGGATCAACCCTATTGGTCTTTACAGTATCACAGATTTACAAGAATTCAGCTAAGAACTGATGAGGATCTTCCAATGGAAGTCCATAAAACTTGTAATTCTGTTGCATTAGAGAAACTAATTGAGGCTTAAGCTCAAAGTTGTTTGCTCCAATGGCAAGGATTGAGATGCTTCTCCCATAGAAGTCGGGAGTAGGTGCAGTAAAGTCACCAAGCACCTTCCTTGCATTGTTGGCATTGTTGTTGTTTTCGGCTGCCATGGCTTCTTCCTCCTTGAAGAGCTCTGTTAGGCCCTCTAGAGAGAGTTTTTCCTTAGCTTCTCTTAGCTTTCTCTTCAAGGTCCTTTCAGGTTCAGGATCAGCATTAACAAGGATGCCTTTGTCCTTGCTCCTGCTCATATGAAAGAGAAGAGAACAAGAAAGTATGAAATCCTCTATGTTACAGTATAGAGATTCCTTGAAGTGTCAGAGGAAAAGAAGAATAGAAGGAGAAGGTAGAAAGAGAAGAATTCGAACTTATCAAGAGGGATAGAGTTCGAATTATTGATAGTGGAGGAGTGTTAGTCCTTAAATAGAAGGATGTGAGAAGAGGGGAAGAATTTTCGAAATTAAAGTAAAAGATTTTGAAATAATTAAAAAAAATTTTGAAAATTTCATTGATGATTTTCGAAAACTAAAATTGGGAAAGAAATTAAGTGATTTTGAAAAAGATTTTGAAATTAGAAATTAAAAAGATATGATTGAAAATTAATTTTGAAAAAGATGTGATTGAAAAGATATGATTGAAAATCAAATTAAAAAGAGAAAGTTTTAAAATTAAAGTTGATTACTTGACTAACAAGAAATTAGAAGATATGATTCTAGAATTTAAAATTTGATCCTTTCTTAATAGGCAAGTAACAACTTGAAAATTTTGAATTAAATCACTAATTGTAGCAAGGATTTTCGAAAATAGTAATAAATAAAACAAATGGAAAGAAATTGATTTTGAAGAGATATGATTGAAAAGATATGATTTGAAAAAGATTTGATTTTGAAAAATTATGAAGATTTGAAAAAAATTTGAATTAAAAACAAAATCTTCCCTCTAGTGTCATCCTGGCGTTAAACGCCCAGAATAGTATCCATTCTGGCGTTTAACGGCTAAAATGCTACCTTTTTGGGTGTTAAACGCCCAGCCAGGTACCCTGGCTGGTTTTTAAACGCCAGTTTTCCTTCTTCACTGGGCGTTTTGAATGCCCAGCTTTTTTTGTTTAATTTCACTGCTGAATGTTCTGAATCTTCAATTCTCTGTATTATTGACTTGAAAAAACACAATTTTGAACATATTTTTGAATTTTTAATGATGAGAAACAATAAAAAATGCAACTAAGATCAAATAAACAATGCATGCAAGACACCAAACTTAGAAGTTTGTATACTAAGGACTATAACAATTTGAAAATGCATGTAAGAAACAACAAAACACACAAAACAAGAGAATTTAAAGATCAGAGCTAAGAAATCATCAAGAACAACTTGAAGATCAATGAAGAATATAATGCATATATTTGAAAAATGCAAGAAGAATAGAAACATGCAACTGACACCAAACTTAAAAATTGACACTAAGATACATAAAATATTTTTTATTTTTATGATTTTATAAATTTTTTTTTAATGATTTTTTCGAAAATTGAGTGGAAAAGAAAATAAAGAGATTCAAAACTTTAATAAGAATTCA